>NW_027196847.1:0-76440 GCF_038502225.1 Cherax quadricarinatus
AGGGGCAGTCTAGCGAGTCGCAGCCTAGCGAGGGGCAGTCTAGCTAGGGGCAGTCTTGCGAGGAGCAGTCTAGCGAGGGGCAGTCCAGCTATGGGCAATCTAGCGAGGGGCACTGCAGCGAGGGGTAGCCTAGCGAGGGGCAGTCTATCGAGGGGAAGTCTAATGAGGGGCAGATTAGCGGGAGGCAGTCTAGCGAGGATCAGTCTAGGGAGGGGCAATCTATTGAGGGGCAGTCTATCGAGAGGCAGTCTAGCGAGAAGCAGTCTAGCGAGGGGCAGCCTAGCGAAGGGCAGTCTAACGAGGGGCAGTCTAGCGAGGGGCAGTCTAGCGAGGGGCAGTCTAGCGAGGGGCAGTCTATCGAGGGGCAGTCTAGCGAGGGGCAGTCTAGCGAGTGGAAGTCTAGCGAGGGGCAGTCTAGCGAGGGGCAGTCTAGCGAGGGGCAGTCTAGTGAGGGGCAGTCTAGTTAGGGGCAGTCTAGCGAGGGGCAGTCTAGTGAGGGGCAGTCTAGGTAGGGGCAGTCTAGCGAGGGGCAGTCTAGCGAGGGGCAGTCTAGAAAGGGGCAGTCTAGTGAGGGGAAGTCTACGGAGGGGCAGTCTAGTGAGGGGCAGTCTAGCGAGGGGCAGTCTAGTGAGGGGCAGTCTAGTCAGGGGCAGTCTAGCGAGGGGCAGTCTAGTGAGGGGCAGTCTTGGAAGGGGCAGTCTAGCGAGGGGCAGCCTAGCTAGGGGCAGTCTAGCGATTGGCAGTTTAGCGAGGGGCAGTCTAGAGAGGGGCAGTCTTGCGAGGGGCAGTCTAGTGAGGGGCAGTCTAGCGAGGGGCAGTCTAGTGATTGGCAGTCTAGCGAGACGCAGTCTAGCGAGGGGGAGCCTAGCGAGGGGCAGTCTAGCGAGGGGCAGTCTAGTGAGGGGCAGTCTAGCGAGGGGCAGTCTAGCGAGGGGCAGTCTAGCGAGGGGCAGTCTAGAGAGGGGCAGTCTAGCGAGGGGCAGTCTAGCGAGGGGCAGTCTAGCGAGGGGCAGTCTAGCGAGGGGCAGTCTAGCGAGGGGCAGTCTAGCGAGGGGCAGTCTAGCGAGGGGCAGTCTAGGGAGGGGCAGTCTAGCGAGGGGCAGTCTAGCGAGGGGCAGTCTAGCGAGGGGCAGTCTAGCGAGGGGCAGTCTAGCGAGGGGCAGTCTAGCGAGGGGCAGTCTAGCGAGGGGCAGTCTAGCGAGGGGCAGTCTAGCGAGGGGCAGTCTAGCGAGGGGCAGCCTAGCGAGGGGCAGTCTAGCGAGGGGCAGTCTAGCGAGGAGCAGTCTAGCGAGGGGCAGTCTAGCGAGGGGCAGTCTAGCGAGGGGCAGTCTAGCGAGGGGCAGCCTAGCGAGGGGCAGTCTAGCGAGGGGCAGTCTAGCGAGGGGCAGTCTAGCGAGGGGCAGTCTAGCGAGGGGCAGTCTAGCGAGGGGCAGTCTAGCGAGGGGCAGTCTAGCGAGGGGCAGTCTAGCGAGGGGCAGTCTAGCGAGGGGCAGTCTAGCGAGGGGCAGGCTAGAGGGGCAGTCTAGCGAGGGGCAGTCTAGCGAGGGGTAGTCTAGCGAGGGGCAGTCTAGCGAGGGGCAGTCTAGCGAGGGGCAGTCTAGCGAGGGGCAGTCTAGCGAGGGGCAGTCTAGCGAGGGGCAGTCTAGCGAGGGGCAGTCTAGCAAGGGGCAGTCTAGCGAGGGGCAGTCTAGCGAGGGGCAGTCTAGCGAGGGGCAGTCTAGCGAGGGGCAGTCTAGCGAGAGGCAGTAAAGCGAGGGTCAGTCTAGCGAGGAGCAGTCTAGCGAGGAGGCAGTCTAGCGAGGGGCAGACTAGCGAGGGGCAGTCTAGTGAGGGGCAGTCTAGCGAGGGGCAGTCTAGTTAGCGAGGGGCAGTCTAGCGAGGGGCAGTCTAGTGAGGGGCAGTCTAGCGAGGGGCAGTCTAGCGAGGGGCAGTCTAGCGAGGGGCAGTCTAGCGAGGGGCAGTCTAGCGAGGGGCAGTCTAGCGAGGGGCAGTCTAGCGAGGGGCAGTCTAGTGAGGGGCAGTCTAGCGAGAGGCAGTCTAGCGAGGGGCAGTCTAGTGAGGGGCAGTCTAGCGAGGGGCAGTCTAGCGAGGGGCAGTCTAGCGAGGGGCAGTCTAGCGAGGGGCAGTCTAGCGAGGGGCAGTCTAGTGAGGGGCAGTCTAGCGAGGGGCAGTCTAGCGAGGGGCAGTCTAGCGAGGGGCAGTCTAGCGAGGGGCAGTCTAGCGAGGGGCAGTCTATCGAGGGGCAGTCTAGCGAGGGGCAGTCTAGCGATGGGCAGTCTAGCGAGGTGCAGTCTAGCGAGGGGCAGTCTAGTGAGGGGCAGTCTAGCGAGACGCAGTCTAGCGAGGGGCAGCCTAGCGAGGGGCAGTCTAGGGAGCGGCAGTCTAACGAGGGGCAGTCTATCGAGGGGCAGTCTATAGAGGGACAGTCTAGCGAAGGAAAGTCTAGCGAGGGGCAGTCTAGCTAGGGGCAGTCTATCGAGGAGCAGTCTAGCGAGGGGCAGTCTAGCGACGGGCAGTCTAGCGATGGGCAGTCTAGCGAGGGGCAGTCTATCGAGGGGAAGTCTAGCTAGAGGCAGTCTAGCGAGGGGCAGTCTAGCGAGGGGCAGTCTAGCGAGGGGCAGTCTAGCGAGGGGCAGTCTAGCGATGGGCAGTCTAGCGAGGGGCAGTCTAGCGAGGGGCAGTCTAGCGAGGGGCAGTCTAGCGAGGGGCAGTCTAGCGAGGGGCAGTCTAGCGAGGGGCAGTCTAGTGAGGGGCAGTCTAGTGAGGGGCAGTCTAGCGAGGGGCAGTCTAGCGAGGGGCAGTCTAGCGAGGGGCAGTCTAGCGAGGGGCAGTCTAGCGAGGGGCAGTCTAGCGAGGGGCAGTCTAGTGAGGGGCAGTCTAGCGAGGGGCAGTCTAGCGAGGGGCAGTCTAGCGAGGGGCAGTCTAGTGAGGGGCAGTCTAGCGAGGGGCAGTCTAGCGAGGGGCAGTCTAGCGAGGGGCAGTCTAGCGAGGGGCAGTCTAGTGAGGGGCAGTCTAGCGAGGGGCAGTCTAGCGAGGGGCAGTCTAGTGAGGGGCAGTCTAGCAAGGGGCAGTCTAGCGAGGGCACTATATCGAGGGACAGTTTAGTGAGGGTCAGTCTAGGGAGGGGCAGTCTAGGGAGGGACAGTCTAGCGAGGCGCAGTCTAGTGAGGTGCAGTCAAGTGAGGGGCAGTCTAGAGTGAGGCAGTCTAGCGAGGAGCAGACTAGTGAGGCGCAGTCTAGCGAGGTGCAGACGGGCGAGGAACAGTCTAGCGAGGGGCAGTCTAGTTAGCGGCAGTCTAGCGAGGGGCATTCTAGCGATGGGCAGTCTAGTGAGGGGCAGTCTAGCGAGGGGCAGTATAGCGAGGGGCAGCCTAGTTAGGGGCAGTCTAGCGAGGGGCAGTCTAGCGAGGGGCAGTCTAGCGAGGGGCAGTCTAGCGAGGAGCAGTCTAGCGAGGGGCAGTCTAGCGAGGGGCAGTCTAGCGAGAGGCAGTCTAGCGAGAGGCAGTCCAGCGAGAGGCAGTCTAGTGAGTTGCAGTGTAGTGAGGGGCAGTGTAGCGAATAGAAGTCTAGTGAGGGGCAGTCTTGCGAGGGGTAGTCTAGCGAGGGGCTGTCTAGCGAGGGGCAGTCTAGTGAGGGGCAGTCTAGCGAGGGGCAGTCTAGCGAGGGGCAGTCTAGTGAGGGGCAGTCTAGCGAGGGGCAGTCTAGCGAGGGGCAGTCTAGCGAGGGGCAGTCTAGCGAGGGGCAGTCTAGCGAGGGGCAGTCTAGTGAGTTGCAGTCTAGCGAGGGGCAGTCTAGCGAGGGGCAGTCTAGCGAGGGGCAGTCTAGCGAGGGGTATACTAGTGAAGGGCAGTCTAGTGAGTGGCAGTCTAGTGAGTGGCAGTCTAGCGAGGGGCAGTCTAGCGAGGGGCAGTCTAGCGAGGGGCAGTCTAGCGAGGGGCAGTCTAGCGAGGGGCAGTCTAGCGAGGGGCAGTCTAGCGAGGGGCAGTCTAGCGAGGGGCAGTCTAGCGAGGGGCAGTCTAGCGAGGGGCAGTCTAGCGAGGGGCAGTCTAGCGAGGGGCAGTCTAGTGAGGGGCAGTCTAGCGAGGGGCAGTCTAGGGGCAGTCTAGGGGCAGTCTAGCGAGGGGCAGTCTAGCGAGGGGCAGTCTAGCAGTCTAGCGATGGGCAGTCTAGTGAGGGGCAGTCTAGCGAGGGGCAGTCTAGCGAGGGGCAGTCTAGCGAGGGGCAGTCTAGTGAGGGGCAGTCTAGCGAGGGGCAGTCTAGCGAGGGGCAGTCTAGTGAGGGGCAGTCTAGTGAGGGGCAGTCTAGCGAGGGGCAGTCTAGCGAGGGGCAGTCTAGCGAGGGGCAGTCTAGTCTAGCATGAGGGGCAGTCTAGCGAGGGGCAGTCTAGTGAGGGGCAGTCTAGTGAGGGGCAGTCTAGCGAGGGGCAGTCTAGCGAGGGGCAGTCTAGGGAGGCAGGCAGTCGAGGGGCAGTCTAGCGAGAGGCAGTCTAGCGAGGGGCAGTCTAGCGATGGGCAGCCTAGCGAGGGGCAGTCTAGTGAGCGGCAGTCTAGCGACTGTCAGTCTAACGACTGGCAGTCTAGCGAAGGGCAGCCTAGCGAGGGGCAGTCTAGCGAGGGGCAGTCTAGCGAGGGGCAGTCTAGCGAGGGGCAGTCTAGCGAGGGGCAGTCTAGCGAGAGGCAGTCTAGCGAGGGGCAGTCTAGCGAGGGGCAGTCTAGCGAGGGGCAGTCTAGCGAGGGGCAGTCTAGCGAGGGGCAGTCTAGCGAGGGGCAGTCTAGCGAGGGGCAGCCTAGCGAGGGGCAGTCTAGCGATTGGCAGTCTATCGAGGGGCAGTCTAATGAGGGGCAGTCTAACGAGGGGCAGTCTAGCGAGGGGCAGTCTAGCGAGGGGCAGTCTAGCGAGGGGCAGTCTAGCTAGGGGCAGTCTAGCGAGTGACAGTTTAGCGAGGGGCAGTCTAGTGAGGGGCAGTCTAGCGAGGGGCAGTCTATTGAGGGGCAGTCTATCGAGAGGCAGTCTAGCGAGAAGCAGTCTAGCGAGGGGCAGCCTAGCGAAGGGCAGTCTAACGAGGGGCAGTCGAGCGAGGGGTAGTCTAGCGAGGGGCAGTCAAGCGAGGGGCAGTCTAGTGAGGGGCAGTTTAGCGAGAAGTCTAGTTAGGGGATGTCTAGCGAGGGGCAGTCTAGTGAGGGGCAGTCTAGCGAGGGGCAGTCTAGCGAGAGGCAGTCTAGCGAGGGGCAGTCTAGCGAGGGGCAGTCTAGCGAGGGGAAGTCTAGCGAGAGGCAGTCTAGCGAGGGGCAGTCTAGCGAGGGGCAGTCTAGCGAGGGGCAGTCTAGCGAGGGGCAGTCTAGCGAGGGGCAGTCTAGCGAGGGGCAGTCTAGAGAGGGGCAGTCTAGCGAGGTGCAAACTAGTGAGCGGCAGTCTAGCGATGGGTAGTCTAGCGAGAGGCAGTCTAGCGAGGGCAACCTAGCTAGGGGCAGTGTAGTGAGGGGTAGTCTAGCGAGGGGCAGTCTAGCGAGAGGCAGTCTATCGAGGGGCAGTCTTGCGAGGGACAGTGTAGCCAGGGGCAGTCTAGTGAGGGGCAGTCTAGCGAGGGGCAGCCTAGCGAGGGGCAGTCTAGCGAGGGGCAGTCTAGCGAGGGGTAGTCTAGTGAGGGGCAGTCTAGCGAGGGGCAGTCTTGCGAGGGACAGTGAAGCGAGGGCAGTCTAGCGAGGGGCAGTCTAGTGAGGGGCAGTCGACCGAGGGGCAGTCTAGCGAGGGGCAGTCTAGCGAGGGGCAGTCTAGCGAGGGGCAGTCTAGAGAGGGGCAGTCTAGCGAGGGGCAGTCTAGTGAGGGGCAGTCTAGCGAGGGGCAGTCTAGCGAGGGGCAGTCTAGCGAGGGGCAGTCTAGCGAGGGGCAGTCTAGCGAGGGGCAGTCTAGCGAGGGGCAGACTAGCGAGGGGCAGTCTAGCGAGGGGCAGTCTAGCGAGAGGCAGTCTAGCGAGGGGCAGCCAAGCGAGGGGCAGTCTAGCGAGGGGCAGTCTAGCGAGGGGTATTCTAGTTAAGGACAGTCTAGTGAGGGGCAGTCTAGCGAGAGGCAGTCTAGCGAGGGGCAGTCTAGCGAGGGGCAGTCTAGCGAGGGGCAGTCTAGCGAGGGGCAGTCTAGCGAGGGGCAGTCTAGCGAGGGGCAGTCTAGTGAGGGGCAGTCTAGCGAGGGGCAGTCTAGCGAGGGGCAGTCTAGCGAGGGGCAGTCTAGTGAGGGGCAGTCTAGCGAGGGGCAGTCTAGCGAGGGGCAGTCTAGTGAGGGGCAGTCTAGCGAGGGGCAGTCTAGTGAGGGGCAGTCTAGCGAGGGGCAGTCTAGTGAGGGGCAGTCTAGCGAGGGGCAGTCTAGCGAGGGGCAGTCTAGTGAGGGGCAGTCTAGCGAGGGGCAGTCTAGTGAGGGGCAGTCTAGCGAGGGGCAGTCTAGCGAGGGGCAGTCTAGTGAGGGGCAGTCTAGCGAGGGGCAGTCTAGCGAGGGGCAGTCTAGCGAGGGGCAGTCTAGTGAGGGGCAGTCTAGCGAGGGGCAGTCTAGTGAGGGGCAGTCTAGCGAGGGGCAGTCTAGGGAGGGGCAGTCTAGTGAGGGGCAGTCTAGTTTGGGACAGTCTAGCGAGGGGCAGTTGGCGATCTGCAGCATTTGGCCGGGAGTCCAAAGCACCAACATTTTTTATATTCCATACACATATCGTACATACGAGACAGAAACCTATGACTACGTTTCTGTCAGGCTTGGACTATTAACTAGCAATATAAACCGAAATGTCGTCATAAATTTCAATCTCCTATGTGTGTGTTATTTGTGTATTGTTCCAGTCGCGGTATTGTTCCCTTTAATTTTGTCTGTATTGGTTGGGTTTTGGTTGAAGTTCTCGTACTCATTATTCATCCACAACTCTATTACCAAACCAGTACTTTCCTATATCCTTCCTGAATCTGAATTTTTCCAACTTAAAACCATTGCTGCGAGTCCTGTCTAGGCTAGATATTTTCAGCACACTATTTACATCCCCTTTATTTAATCCTGTCTTCCATTTATACACCTCAATCATATCCCCCCTAATTCTACGTCTTTCTAGAGAGTGCAGTTTCAGGGCCCTTAGTCTATCCTCATAGGGAAGGTTTCTGATACATGGGATCATCTTTGTCATCCTCCTTTGTACATGTGCCCCGAGGATGAAAGGTTCCGGCAACTGAAGATCAGTTTAGCTTCACTACTCAGATAACGTCTCAGTCCTCGGTCATGGCCAACTGTAGTTGGTACTTCACTCGAATACCACTGGAATGTTCTTTCCGCATTGGATAAACTCTTGCTGTGTCATGATGGCAGTTCCACAACACGAATTAAGAAAGGAATGTCTGTGTAGTTTTACTGGGACATCGTTGATAGAGCATATATTGGAAAGATTTTCGGCTTGTTTTGCATGGTGTATGTGACACCACGCATCCCATTCCTGAGGACATGGAAGTATACGCTTTGGCCGACTTATCTCATGACTATCTAGACAAAACTGTAGTCTGTTAGGTAATCAACAGATGTTACTAACTGGAAGGAACAGAATTTAGCGCAAGATAATCTTTAAATAACGTCTTTTATAGAATGGGGTTTCCAGGTAGCGTGTTTTCCAGGATATGAGCAGGAAATTATATAAATTACAGTATCATTATCGTCTAGTATGTGTCCAGGATGTTTGGACGATGATTTTGAGCCGAACTGTCCAATGAAGGACAAACGATCCGAAAATTGTCACTGTATCATGAGAAAAGCCGGTTCGTGGTCAAAGTACAGCACAAGTCAGAAGTCTGAAAGGGGTCAAGGATAAAGCCTTGACCCATTAAAACATCTATGGAAGAAATAAACCTTATCCTTCGAGGCAAGGAATATAGTAGCACTAACACTGATACGGATTTGAAACATGAGTTTTAAATGTCTCAGCAAGGAGGAGGTATAATCAGTGGAGAAGGCAATGTTGAATATATTACAGAAAATTAGGAGATGTGTGAATTACCAGAAGGTATTTTTCCCTTGTTTTCAGTTTCCTATATATTTCATCATTTTTTTTTTTTTTTTTTTTTCCAAACAGTTTCGTTAACTTTTAGAACCAAACCCTAATCTTTAAATGACTCTCTGCCTGATAATATTGTGGAAGTTTGAGCTATTGACTGATTGAGAATAGGAGTGAGTAGCGGTTCAGGTTCTAGGTTTCGTCTCTGAGTATTCCGTCTCCCTCCTTACTCTTTGGTTTTTGTCATATTTTACTTTTTTCATGAGATGCAATATTATTTTCTTTGTCATTTCTTTATCCTTCAGGATCCTAAACAAAGGAATAAGATAAGGACAGAAGCAGACAGCAGCAATGCACAGGAATATACGAACATGCTAATTACTTGACCAACAAATGTGTATTATAATACAATCTCAACAATTGCAGGATTTTGCGGATGAGGTAAGAAACAGGAAGACAGATATTCCTTAGTGCTAGAGAGTCAACTCGTAAATTAAGAAGGAAAATATGATGTAGTTGTGAACATCACTCCAAATCTTTCGCTTGAGGGGCACGTATCGCCGTTCGAAAATCCTGGTTCATTCTCTGATTAGTTAAGCTGTTGATGATCCGACATAAACACAATATCAGTGGCGGGAACATATGCAAAGCTGATAAGTATTAATATAGCCGTCTGATCAATACACTTGGCATAAATAAAGAGGAGACAGCGCCAATATAGAACTCTTGTCACAAAAAGTAGAATAAAAGTTTTGGAAATGTTCAAGATTGGTTACAACATTTCTTCCAAAGCTACGATGGGTTAGGACGCAACAAATGAAAAATCAGAAGGGATGTGAACACATCTTCAAGGATTCTCAGGGGGAAAAAAATGCTTAGGAAGATGATTTGAGTAGAGAAGAAATCGAATGGGTGAAGACAGAAAAATGTAAAGAATAGAAAGACACAATACAAGATGGGACAGAGACGGGAGATAGGGAGGTAGAAGTAATAATAATATGAAAATAGACATAGTAGTAGTATATATAAACTGGCTCCGTTCCTTTCGCGCTTCTGTGTGACTAGTTTATGGTCCAAGTCGGACCGAAACGTCAGCATAAGTTTGTCTCCCATGTGGGGCTTATTTGTATACAAAAATAAAAGTTTTAATAAGTCATAAGAACATAAAAATTTCATTAGTGTGAGAAAAGTGAACTAATAAAACGCATTAAGACGGAATATATTGAAAACAACTCTGTACATGTTTTCTAAATTAGGGTTTACCAGACAATCTACGAGCAAGATTGTGGCCCATATCATGGTCAATATTGTTCTGTTAGGCTATGGATAGAACAATGACATTATGCTATGGAGTTCTATATTATCCACTGTGCAGCTGAGAGTGATTTGCAGAAGTGCGCCGAAGACAGACTTGTGGTGTATATTCTTGTAAATATGGCTTTTTGATCGTTTATGTGTGTATGGCATTATTTTTAGCATTTTAATAAACAAATTATCTTAAATCTGTCAAAAGCAACTAATAGGAAAAGCCTTTGAAGTTACGAGGCACCCTCCAGGGGGTGCTGTAATGGGCTGCCTTTCATCCGTGGGTCAAGGGGGCAGCTCTATAGTGCGCCTTGAGATAATTTCGCCTAAATTGGGAGCATCGTGGAGGGCATAAAAGGGATTGCTGCTTGCCTCCTGTACCAGAGGAGCACAATACAGGCATGAAGGAAGCGAACTTCACATGATATATCTATTTAGCAGAGGGAAATATTGCGTTACATGATGTCATTTTTACAAGTAAGATAGAGTGATCATTCTGTAGGAACTCAATAAAAGACAGTAGTCACTAACTGTGTAACAAGTGTTGTATTTACTCCAAGGATCCTCTCTTCTGACACCTTATTATTCATAATGTATGTGAATTATTTTGATATAGAAAGCACATCCAAATGAGAATATTTAGATTCGGTAATAAAGTAGGACTCAATAACCATTCTTGATTAGTTTAAGAAATTATAAGAAAAACTATATAAGCAGCATGTATGGGATAAGAATTTATTATACACTTAGAAAATTTTGCAAGCTTGGGAAAGAAAACGTGCACTAGATTTCAACTATTAGGTTCGTTGCAACCTTCCAATTCCATCTTATGGAGAGGCCGACTTTTCCAGCATCTTAAGTTCCATCAAAAAATGTAACTCTAACTATTAGACTACATTTATTAACAACAGCTTTAATAAAAATTTGCGTTTAAAAAGTTTACATATACGTAAATAAATCTAGAAGATGAGTTTAAGAAAAATACATATCGAGTCAGGGAATAATTGATATCTCTACGTTTTTAAGGGAAAAAGTATTCATATAGGAAATAATATGATAACTGGGCATATCAGTAGCCACCCACGAGAAAGATACACAAAAGAAAGTAGGTTTGATACACTATATTCAAAACATAAATCATATTCCATGTGATTCTCAATCCAGTAAAATAAGTTATAATCTTTTATGGTGGTAACGGAGCAGTAACTGTTACAATGTGAAAATATCGCAATAAATAACAGATCAATACATTGACCATTATTCATTGAGTCACTGTCTTGAAATACGTGCGCTGACATCAGTTGACCCTCAAGACTGTAACATCTCACTCACCACACCTGGCAGCACTACCTGACACCTGGCAGCACCACCACACCTGGCAGTACCTCACACACCTGGCAGCACCACCACACCTGGCAGCACTGACTGACACCAAGCAGCACCACCACACCTGGCAGCACCACCACACCTGGCAGCACCACCACATCTACAGCACCACCCACACCTGGCAGCACCCACCTCACACCTGGCAGCACACCACACCTACAGCACCACCACACCCAGCAGCACCACCACACCCGGCAGCACCACCACACCTGGCAGCACCACCACACCCGGCAGCACCACTACACTCAAGCAGCACCACCACACCTGGCAGCACCACCACACCTGGCAGCACCACCACACCTACAGCACTACCACTACCTGGCACCACCAGACCTGGCAGCACCACTACACCTGGCAGCACCACCACACCTGGCAGCACCACCACACCCCAGCAGCACCACCACACTGGCAGCACCACCATACCTGGCAGCACCACCACACCTGGCAGCACCACCACACTTTGGCAGCACTCCACCCACACTCTGGCAGCACTATCCACGAAGCAGCACCACCACAATCTGGCAGTACTGGTTTGATACTGTTGCAGTACTCGCCACACGGCAGCACTGCCACACCTGGCAGCACCAACACATTTGGCAGTACTACCATACTCTGGCAGTACCACCACTTGGCAGTACACCAATATTGACTCTGGCAGTACCACCATACTCTAGCAGCACTAATTACACCCGGCAGCACCACCACAATTGGCAGCACCACCATACACCCGGCAGCACCACCACACTGGCAGCACTACTACACCTGGCAGTACTACCACACTCTGGCAGTACTCACCATTGAATTTGGCAGCACCACCACACTCTGGCAGTACTGACCATACCTGGCAGCACCACCACACCTGGCAGGCACCACCACACTCTAGCAGCACCAACACAATTCGGCAGCACCATTCACACCTGGCAGTACCTCACCACACTGGCAGTGACTGCCACACTTGGCAGTACCACCACATCTGGCAGCATCATCACACCTGGCAGCACCACCACACCTGGCAGCACTCACCACACCTGGCAGCACCACCACACTTAGCAGTACCATTGACACTGGCAGCACCGCCACACCTGTGCACTACACACCCGGCAGTACCACCACAATTTGGCAGTACTACCACACCTGGCAGCACCACCACACGCAGCACTAACATACTCTGGCAGCACTCCACCACACCTGGCAGCACCACCACACTCAAGCAGCACCACCACCTGGCAGCACCACTGACACCTACAGCACTCACCTACACCTGGCAGCACTGGTTTCACCTGGCAGCACCACCACAATTCTGGCAGTACCAACACACCTGGCAGCACCACCACACCCGGCAGCACTAGTAACACACTCAAGCAGCACCACCACACTTCAGCAGCACCACCACACCCGGCAGCACCACCACACTCTGGCAGCAATTAACACACTCTGGCAGCACCACCACACTCTGGCAGCACTAATCACATCTGGTGCACCACCACACCTGACAAAGTACCATCATTATCCTGGCAGTACTCACCATACCTGGCAGCACCACCACACCCAGCGCAGCACCACCACACCCGGCAGCACCACCACCCAGCACCACCACACCCGGCAGCATCACCACTCTTGGCAGTACTCGCCACACGTGGCAGTACCCCACCACACCTGGCAGACTACATATCTGCAGTACCACCATACGCAGCACTAATTGACACTCTGGCAGCACTGCCACACCTGGCAGCACTACCATTACCTAAAAATAACCATACTCATAGTACTTCACACACTCAAGTGCACCACCACACCGCCAAGCAAGCAAACGGAAGCCTGTATTTGTTTCACATGATGGCGTCTTTTTCCATACGTTTCCTTCCGCATATCATGTTTAACTAAAATACCTTAAATTATATTGAAAGATTATTTAAAGATGTGAAAATTTGTGTATGCAATAATTTCACCAAAATCATTCTGAATCTAACGAAAAAAATGTATTTCACTGTGTTAGTTTAGTATTAAATTATTGTAAACAAATCTAAAATATATTTAGTTGGGTTACGCTAAAATAAATTATTCTTGTTATAATAAGGTTAGGAAAGTTTTCTAAGATTCTTTTGGAGCAAAATTAAAAATTTTTACATTAACAATAATTAAAAATATATATCTTTAAACGTATAAGAGAAAATTTTATAAAGGACTTAATTTTAAATGAGTTCTTGCTAATTGACCAGTTTTACATATTCGACACGACATTTATTTTTTATTATCACACCGGCCAATTCCCACCAAGGCAGGGTGGCCCGAAAAAGAAAAACTTTCACCATCATTCACTACATCACTGTCTTGCCAGAAGGGTGCTTTACACTACAGTTTTTAAACTGCAACATTAACACCCCTCCTTCAGAGTGCAGGCACTGTACTTCCCATCTCCAGGACTCAAGTCCGGCCTGCCGGTTTCCCTGAATCCCTTCATAAATGTTACTTTGCTCACACTCCAACAGCACGTCAAGTATTAAAAACCATTTGTCTCCATTCACTCCTATCAAACACGCTCACGCATGCCTGCTGGAAGTCCAAGCCCCTCGCACACAAAACCTCCTTTACCCCCTCCCTCCAACCCTTCCTAGGCCGACCCCTACCCCGCCTTCCTTCCACTACAGACTGATACACTCTTGAAGTCATTCTGTTTCGCTCCATTCTCTCTACATGTCCGAACCACCTCAACAACCCTTCCTCAGCCCTCTGGACAACAGTTTTGGTAATCCCGCACCTCCTCCTAACTTCCAAACTACGAATTCTCTGCATTATATTCACACCACACATTGCCCTCAGACATGACATCTCCACTGCCTCCAGCCTTCTCCTCGCTGCAACATTCATCACCCACGCTTCACACCCATATAAGAGCGTTGGTAAAACTATACTCTCATACATTCCCCTCTTTGCCTCCAAGGACAAAGTTCTTTGTCTCCACAGACTCCTAAGTGCACCACTCACTCTTTTTCCCTCATCAATTCTATGATTCACCTCATCTTTCATAGACCCATCCGCTGACACGTCCACTCCCAAATATCTGAATACGTTCACCTCCTCCATACTCTCTCCCTCCAATCTGATATTCAATCTTTCATCACCTAACCTTTTTGTTATCCTCATAACCTTACTCTTTCCTGTATTCACCTTTAATTTTCTTCTTTTGCACACACTACCAAATTCATCCACCAATCTCTGCAACTTCTCTTCAGAATCTCCCAAGAGCACAGTGTCATCAGCAAAGAGCAGCTGTGGCAACTCCCACTTTGTGTGTGATTCTTTATCTTTTAACTCCACGCCTCTTGCCAAGACCCTCGCATTTACTTCTCTTACAACCCCATCTATAAATATATTAAACAACCACGGTGACATCACACATCCTTGTCTAAGGCCTACTTTTACTGGGAAAAAATTTCCCTCTTTCCTACATACTCTAACTTGAGCCTCACTATCCTCGTAAAAACTCTTCACTGCTTTCAGTAACCTACCTCCTACACCATACACTTGCAACATCTGCCACATTGCCCCCCTATCCACCCTGTCATACGCCTTTTCCAAATCCATAAATGCCACAAAGACCTCTTTAGCCTTATCTAAATACTGTTCACTTATATGTTTCACTGTAAACACCTGGTCCACACACCCCCTACCTTTCCTAAAGCCTCCTTGTTCATCTGCTATCCTATTCTCTGTCTTACTCTTAATTCTTTCAATTATAACTCTACCATACACTTTACCAGGTACACTCAACAGACTTATCCCCCTATAATTTTTGCACTCTCTTTTATCCCCTTTGCCTTTATACAAAGGAACTATGCATGCTCTCTGCCAATCCCTAGGTACCTTACCCTCTTCCATACATTTATTAAATAATTGCACCAACCACTCCAAAACTATATCCCCACCTGCTTTTAACATTTCTATCTTTATCCCATCAATCCCGGCTGCCTTACCCCCTTTCATTTTACCTACTGCCTCACGAACTTCCCCCACACTCACAACTGGCTCTTCCTCACTCCTACAAGATGTTATTCCTCCTTGCCCTATACACGAAATCACAGCTTCCCTATCTTCATCAACATTTAACAATTCCTCAAAATATTCCTTCCATCTTCCCAATACCTCTAACTCTCCATTTAATAACTCTCCTCTCCTATTTTTAACTGACAAATCCATTTGTTCTCTAGGCTTTCTTAACTTGTTAATCTCACTCCAAAACTTTTTCTTATTTTCAACAAAATTTGTTGATAACATCTCACCCACTCTCTCATTTGCTCTCTTTTTACATTGCTTCACCACTCTCTTAACTTCTCTCTTTTTCTCCATATACTCTTCCCTCCTTGCATCACTTCTACTTTGTAAAAACTTCTCATATGCTAACTTTTTCTCCCTTACTACTCTCTTTACATCATCATTCCACCAATCGCTCCTCTTCCCTCCTGCACCCACTTTCCTGTAACCACAAACTTCTGTTGAACACTCTAACACTACATTTTTAAACCTACCCCATACCTCTTCGACCCCATTGCCTATGCTCTCATTAGCCCATCTATCCTCCAATAGCTGTTTATATCTTACCCTAACTGCCTCCTCTTTTAGTTTATAAACCTTCACCTCTCTCTTCCCTGATGCTTCTATTCTCCTTGTACCCCATCTACCTTTTACTCTCAGTGTAGCTACAACTAGAAAGTGATCTGATATATCTGTGGCCCCTCTATAAACATGTACATCCTGAAGTCTACTCAACAGTCTTTTATCTACCAATACATAATCCAACAAACTACTGTCATTTCGCCCTACATCATATCGTGTATAAACCATACCCCCGGCCGGGATTGAACCCGCGGTCATAGAGTCTCAAAACTCCAGTCCGTCGCGCTAGCCACTAGACCAGCTAGCCACAATAAGATTCATCCAACTAGGTATATTTCTACACCATAGGAAAGTTAGCACAGGCACCTCTGTGACCACAAATGCAAGTTTTTACAGACGAATCTCCAGCTAGCGTGGCCGTGACGAACTCTAGCTCAAGTCCCTTCACTGCCGTCAACATGACTTAAGAAATCGTAATGACACGATTGCAAATAAACCATACCCCCGGCCGGGATTGAACCCGCGAGTTCGCGCTAGCCACTAGACCAGCTAGCCACAATAAGCTAGGTATATTTCTACACCAGTGAAGGGACTTGAGCTAGAGTTCGTCACGGCCACGCTAGCTGGAGATTCGTCTGTAAAAACTTGCATTTGTGGTCACAGAGGTGCCTGTGCTAACTTTCCTATGGTGTAGAAATATACCTAGTTGGATGAATCTTATTGTGGCTAGCTGGTCTAGTGGCTAGCGCGACGGGCTGGAGTTTTGAGACTCTATGACCGCGGGTTCAATCCCGGCCGGGGGTATGGTTTATTTGCAATCGTGTCATTACGATTTCTTAAGTCATGTTGACGGCAGTGAAGGGACTTGAGCTAGAGTTCGTCACGGCCACGCTAGCTGGAGATTCGTCTGTAAAAACTTGCATTTGTGGTCACAGAGGTGCCTGTGCTAACTTTCCTATGGTGTAGAAATATACCTAGTTGGATGAATCTTATTGTGGCTAGCTGGTCTAGTGGCTAGCGCGACGGGCTGGAGTTTTGAGACTCTATGACCGCGGGTTCAATCCCGGCCGGGGGTATGGTTTATTTGCAATCGTGTCATTACGATTTCTTAAGTCATATCGTGTATACTTATTTATCCTCTTTTTCTTAAAATATGTATTACCTATAACTAAACCCCTTTCTATACAAAGTTCAATCAAAGGGCTCCCATTATCATTTACACCTGGCACCCCAAACTTACCTACCACACCCTCTCTAAAAGTTTCTCCTACTTTAGCATTCAAGTCCCCTACCACAATTACTCTCTCACTTGGTTCAAAGGCTCCTATACATTCACTTAACATCTCCCAAAATCTCTCTCTCTCCTCTGCATTCCTCTCTTCTCCAGGTGCATACACGCTTATTATGACCCACTTCTCGCATCCAACCTTTACTTTAATCCACATAATTCTTGAATTTACACATTCATATTCTCTTTTCTCCTTCCATAACTGATCATTTAACATTACTGCTACCCCTTCCTTTGCTCTAACTCTCTCAGATACTCCAGATTTAATCCCATTTATTTCCCCCCACTGAAACTCTCCTACCCCCTTCAGCTTTGTTTCGCTTAGGGCCAGGACATCCAACTTCTTTTCATTCATAACATCAGCAATCATCTGTTTCTTGTCATCCGCACTACATCCACGCACATTTAAGCAACCCAGTTTTATAAAGTTTTTCTTCTTCTCTTTTTTAGTAATTGTATACAGGAGAAGGGGTTACTAGCCCATTGCTCCCGGCATTTTAGTCGCCTCATACGACACGCATGGCTTACGGAGGAAAGATTCTTTTCCACTTCCCCATGGACAATAGAAGAAATAAAAAAGAACAAGAGCTATTTAGAAAAAGGAGAAAAACCTAGATGTATGTATATATATATATGCATGTGCGTGTCTGTGAAGTGTGACCAAAGTGTAAGTAGGAGTAGCAAGATATCCCTGTTATCTTAGCGTGTTTATGAGACAGAAAAAGAAACCAGCAATCCTACCATCATGCAAAACAGTTACAGGTTTTTGTTTCACAGTCATCTGGCAGGACGGTAGTACTTCCCTGGGTGGTTGCTGTCTACCAACCTACTACCTACATATATATATATATATATATATATATATATATATATATATATATATATATATATATATATATATATATATATATATATATATATACATATATATATATATTTATTATAACAAGCGCAATTTAATTTAGCCTAATCCACTAAATATATTTTACAATAATTTAAAAATAAACAGACACAATGAAATATATTTCTTCGTTACGTTCAGAATGATTTTAGCGAAATTATTGCGTACACATATTTTTGGTTGCCCTATTCGGCAACCGAAAATATGTGTATTTTGGCTTTAATAGCAATGCTATTAAAGCCAAAATAGCAAGTTTTACCTATTCGGCATGACTTATAAACAATATTTGTGTGTGTGTGTGTGTGTGTGTGTGTGTGTGTGCGTGCACGCGCGCGCGCGCGCGCGTTGGAAAGGGGATGCGTGCGTGTGCGCGCGCCTGCGTGTCTACTTCTGTGTCTCTCTCTGTATATATTAAAAACAAATTTCATGCGCTGTGCATCACACTGATTGTTTCTTATCATAACAAAAATGTTTAACTGTGTTTGTGGTGTTGTGGACGTTCAATATAGCGGGTTTGTCTTTAATTAAAATTTTAGATTTTTCATCAACAATTTTGAACGGTAGTGCCTTTTATTGCGTATTTTCATTGCAAAATTCTTGCATTCTTGCACTGCAATATATTATTTAATTGCTGCAATGTTTTCAATAATCTTCTTTATTTTAGTAGCTGTGAGACGTATTAGGTGACTCTCGGTGACGGAGTCAACGAAAGACTGTGTCGGAGATGCTGTGACGAAAGACGTGATGTTATGGAGATAGAGAGGCTGTGATGGTGAAGTTGCTGTGATGGAGAGGAGAGGCTGTGACGGAGATGCTGTGATAGAGAGGAGGAGGGAGGTCTGTGACGGAGAGAACAGGCTATGATGAGAAGACAGGTTATGACGGAAAGGAGAGGCAGTGACAGATAAGCTGTGGAGAGGAGGCTGTGACGGAGATGCCGTGATGAGAAGAGGCTGCCTGAGTGCGGTAGAAGAGGCTGTGACTGCGTGGGGAGAAGACTGTGGCGGAGATGCCGCTGTGACAGAGATGCGGTGGGCAGAAGAGGCTGTGACAGAGATGCAGTGGGAAGAAGAGGCTGTGACAGAGATGCCGTGATGAGAAGAGGCTGTGACAGAGATGCCGTGGGGAGAAGAGGTTGTGACAGAGATACCGTGGAGAGAAGAGGCTGTGGCGGAGTTGCCGTGGAGAGAAGAGGCTGTGACGGAGATGGCGTGGATAGGAGGAGAGGATATGACGTTGTTGGTGTGCATAGGAGAAGAGACTGTGACAGAGAACAAGTTGTGACGGAAAGGAGTGAGTGACGGAGGGAACGGGGAGTGACAGAAGGAACGGGGAGTGACGGAAGGAACGGCAGTGACGGAGGGAACGGGCAGTGACGGAGGGAACGGGCAGAGACGGAGGGAACGGGCAGTGACGGGGGAACGGGGAGTGACGAAGGGAACGGGGAGTGACGGAGGGAACGGCAGTGACGGAGGGAACGGGCAGTGACGGGGGAACGAGGAGTGACGGAGGGAACGGGCAGTGACGGTGGGAACGGGCAGTGACGGGGGAACGGGCAGTGACTGGGGAACGGGCAGTGACTGGGGAACGGGCAGTGACGGGGGAAACGGGCAGTGACCGGGGAACGGGCAGTGACGGGGGAACGGGCAGTGACGGGGGGAATGGGCAGTGACGGAGGGAACGGGCAGTGACGGGGGGAACGGGCAGTGACGGGGGGAACGGGCAGTGACGGGGAGAACGGGCAGTGACGGGGGGAACGGGCAGTGACGGATGAACGGGCAGTGATAGGGGGAACGGGCAGTGACGGGGGGAACGGGCAGTGACGGATGAACAGGCAGTGACGGGGGAAACGGGCAGTGACGGGGGAACGGGCAGTGACGGGGGGAACGGGGAGTGACAGAGGGAACGGCAGTGACTGGGGAACGGGCAGTGACGGGGGAAACGGGCAGTGACCGGGGAACGGGCAGTGACGGGGGGAACGGGCAGTGACGGGGGGAACGGGCAGTGACGGGGGGAACGGGCAGTGACGGGGGGAACGGGCAGTGACGGGGAGAACGGGCAGTGGCGGGGGAAACGGGCAGTGACGGGGGAAACGGGCAGTGACGTGGGGAACGGGCAGTGACGGGGGGAACAGGCAGTGACGGGGGAACGGGCAGTGACGGGGGGACGGGCAGTGACGGTGGGAACGGGCAGTTACGGTGGGAACGGGCAGTGACATGGGGAACGGGCTTTGACGGGGGAACGATCAGTGACGGGGGGAACGGGCAGTGACGGGGGGAACGGGCAGTGACGGGGAGAACGGGCAGTGACGGGGGGAACGGGCAGTGACGGGGAGAACGGGCAGTGACGGGGAGAACGGGCAGTGACGGGGAGAACGGGTAGTGACGGGGAGAACGGGTAGTGACGGGGAGAACGGGCAGTGACGGGGGGAACGGGCAGTGACGGGGGGAACGGGCAGTGACGGGGAGAACGGGCAGTGACGGGGGGAACGGGCAGTGACGGGGAGAACGGGCAGTGACGGGGAGAACGGGCAGTGACGGGGGGAACAGGCAGTGACGGGGGAACGGGCAGTGACGGCGGGAACGGGCAGTGACGGGGGGAACGTGCAGTGACTGGGAGAACGGGCAGTGACGGGGAGAACGGGCAGTGACGGGGGGAACGGGCAGTGACGGGGGGAACGGGCAGTGACGGGGAGAACGGGCAGTGACGGGGGGAACGGACAGTGACGGGGGGAACGGGCAGTGACGGGGGGAACGGGCAGTGACGGGGGGAACGGGCAGTGACGGGGTGAACGGGCAGAATCTTAGAGAACATGAAGAATGACAAGAGAGATTCTACCATCAATTTATGTCGGAAACTTAAAGAGAAAAACTGAATATTGGTGAAAAGTTTGGGGAATATAATAATTTAAATATTTCAGCAGATAATGAACAAGTGAGCTGAGAGATGATAAATGACGCATTAAATATGATAATGTCAGTGATGAGGGAAGAAGTTAATGAAGAGGGTTAATGCTTAACAATAATATCATAAAGGGTAATGAAATACTAAATGGAGAACCGGTTATTGGTTGTCTTGAGGATCACAGAGTCAATAATTCTCGGATAATACTGCCACCGTGTTCTTGTAAATAATTCAGGGAAATGAACATCCCAGTCCCATATCTTTATGGATTGTTGTAAAATTACGACATAGTCACATACAAATAACTCTGTCAGCAATACTTAATTATTTTTTTTTCATTACAATTAAGTTTAAATATGATACAGTTACATCATAGTGCTAGAAACATCCAAAGTTTTATTTACATACCAATTTCTTTGCCTTGCAGCTTCAGTAACACTGTAAACTAATTACCAATTTTTAAACAACCCTGTTTAACCCTCTAGGGTTTAACCTACCATGTTTAACCCTCTAGGGTTTAACCAAGTCCTGATATCTCAATCCCAGACAATAGAGCACAGAGAACCTTCACTACACATAAGGTTCAGTCATGCACTTTAATTACTGGAGCGCAGGCGAGGAAATACATCGTAATCTACACCTGGAAAATCCAAGAAATCCAGAAATAACTCCCTACGAAAGCAAAATACTAGTCAGATGGTGGAACATACCCCAATGAAAAGAAGGGGCGTCATAATAAGTGTCCGGGGCCCAAGACTGTTCAACAGCCTCCAACCATACAAAAGGAAAATAACTAACAGACCACTGGTTGCCTTCTAAACGGAACTGGACAGATACCTAGAGTCAGTTCCCAATCAGCCGTGTTTCGTACGTTGGGTTATGTTCGGCCAACAGTTACAGCCTGGTTGATTAGGCCTTGATGCACCGGGAGGCCTTGTCAAGGACTGGGCAGGGGGGCCGTTGACCCCCGGAACACCCTCCAGGTCGACTTCAGAAAGGTAAACCCAAACCAAGGCGAGAACTGACGATGGCTTGAGCTGCACTAAGAGAAAACAGTCAGTTACACCCTCTACATCCAAATCTACACAAAAATTTATGAATAACACCAAAACAGCTAATTACTATTGCCCTAACCATTCATAAGAACATAAGAACATAAGAACGAAGGAACACTGCAGAAGGCCTACTGGCCCATGCGAGGCAGGTCCAAGTCTCCTACCGGCTTAAGCCAATGCACCCAACCTAGTCAGGTCAGGTCACATTGACTTAAGGGAGGAACACGGCAACCGACCTGTTAGCACAAGCTATCAGGTCTAACTCACACCCACCCACATCTACTCATGTATTTATCCAACCTATTTTTAAAGCTACACAACGTTCTGGCCTCTATAACGGTACTTGGGAGTTTGTTCCACTCATCCACAACTCTATTACCAAACCAGTACTTTCCTATATCCTTCCTGAATCTGAATTTTTCCAACTTAAAACCATTGCTGCGAGTCCTGTCTAGGCTAGATATTTTCAGCACACTATTTACATCCCCTTTATTTATTCCTGTCTTCCACTTATACACCTCAATCATATCCCCCCTAATTCTACGTCTTTCTAGAGAGTGCAGTTTCAGGGCCCTTAGTCTATCCTCATAGGGAAGGTTTCTGATACATGGGATCATCTTTGTCATCCTCCTTTGTACATTTTCCAGAGAATTTATATCCATTCTGTAATACGGTGACCAAAACTGTGCAGCATAATCTAAATGAGGCCTAACCAAGGATGTATAGAGTTGAAGAACAACCTGAGGACTCCTATTATTTATGCTTCTTGATATGAAGCCAAGGATTCTATTAGCTTTATTGCGAACACTTATGCACTGTTGTCTTGGTTTCAGATTACTGCTAACCAGAACTCCTAAATCTTTTTCGCAATCCGTAATATTAAGATCTACATTATTTAGTTTATATGTGGCATGGTTATTGTCCTGTCCAACATTTAGAACTTTGCATTTGTCTATATTAAACTGCATCTGCCACTTCTCCGACCACTGCATCAGTCTATTCAAATCTTCCTGGAGTGCTCGAATGTCCTCGTCAGAATGAATTCGACGGCCTATTTTGGTGTCATCGGCAAACTTGCCGATGTCGCTCTTTATGCCCTCATCTATGTCGTTTATGTAGATTGTGAACAGCAGGGGGCCCAACACTGACCCCTGTGGAACACCGCTCGTGACGCTTCCCCACTCTGATTTCTCCCCATTTATGCAAACTCTCTGCTGCCTATTTGTCAACCATGCCTCTATCCAGGAAAAAATTTCTCCTCCTATTCCATGTGCTTTAATTTTCCTCAATAGTCTCTGATGTGGGACCCTGTCAAAAGCCTTACTGAAGTCCATATACACAATATCATATTCATTACCATGATCTACCTCCTCAAATACCTTAGTGAAAAAAGTTAATAAATTCGTAAGGCAGGAACGCCCCTTTGTAAAACCATGCTGAGATTCGTTGATTAATTTATGCTTTTCAAGGTGGCTACGAACTGCCTCGGCAATTATTGATTCCATAAATTTTCCCACTATGGAGGTTAGGCTTATTGGTCTATAGTTCGAAGCTAAGGACCTGTCACCTGTTTTGAAAATAGGTATCACATTTGCCATTTTCCACTTATCTGGCACCATGCCAGTTTGTAGTGATATGTTGAAAAGATTAGCCAAAGGTGTGCTAAGCTCCTCTTTACATTCCTTTAGAACCCTTGCATACAGTTCATCAGGGCCTGGGGATTTGTTAGGTTTTAATTTATCTATTTGCCTAAGGACCATGTCACTTGTGACCCTAATAGTGCACAGTTTATTATCGTCCTGTTCTACATAATTTATCATTACTGGAATATCGCTGGTATCCTCCTGTGTAAAAACTGAGAGGAAGTATGTGTTAAAAATTCTACACATTTCCTTATCACTGTCAGTGAGCTGACCCGAGGAACTTTTGAGTGGGCCTATCTTGTCCCTGATCTTACTTCTGTATACCTGAAAGAATCCTTTTGGGTTAGTCTTCGATTCTCTTGCAACTTTAACCTCATAATCTCTTTTTGCTTTTCTAATTCCCTTTTTTATTTCTCTCTTTAACTGAATATATCGATTTCTTAATTGCCCCTCTCCTCTTTTGATTTGCCTATATATGCCTCTCTTTTGACCAATCAGATATTTTAATCTATTGTTCATCCATTTAGGATCATTTTTGTTTGATCTGATTTCCCTATTTGGAACATAATTTGACTGAGCAGCTAGAACTATGCCCTGGAAAGCATCATATCGGCAACCATCACCACCTACCTGACCCTTAGTCAGGTCATTCCAGTTCAGCCCACCTAAGTAATTTTTCAGTCCTATGAAATCAGCCAAGCGAAAGTCAGGGACGGAGACTTGATTGCCATTATTAGGGGAATTCCATGATATGTTAAAACTGAGTGATTTGTGATCACTCTCCCCAAGCTCATCATTAACCTCAAGATTATTAATTAGTGTTTCCCTACTGGCAAGAACCAAGTCAAGGAGGTTATTTCCCCTAGTTGGCTCTGTCACAAACTGTTTTAAAAAACAATCCTGGATCGTATCAAGAAAGTCACCCGACTCTAAATTTCCTGTCAAATTGCTCCAGTCAATCTGTCTATAGTTGAAATCTCCCATTAGCACAACATTTTCGTATGTAGATGCCTTACGAATTTCGTCCCATAGAAGTTTACTGCACTCCCTATCAAGATTTGGGGCCCTGTAAATCACACCCAAAATTAGTTTTTCTCGGCCCTCGAGAAGCTGTAACCAAACAGATTCAGTGGCTGACGCTTCTAATTTAATATCTTGTCTAACACAACAATTTAAATTGTCTCTGACATACATCGCTACTCCACCACCTTTCCTGTTGACCCTGTCAGTGTGGAATAATTTATAGCCTTGTATGTGACATTCAGAGGGCATCTCTCTATCTTTCAGATTGAGCCAGGTCTCTGTTATAGCAATAATATCTATGTTTCCTGCACTTGCAATTAATCTTAGCTCATCTATCTTATTTCTAACACTCCTGCTATTAGTATAGTAAACCTTAAGGGAGCTAGTCCCTTGCTGCCCTCTGCTGTCCCCCTTTGTTTGCTGACCTGTTCTATTGTCTTTATTTATAACTTCATGCTGAATGCCTTTTATACATTTACTGTTTCCAACCCTAGTGTTGCAACCTGCTTGTTTCCCACACACACCCATACCTCTATCTTCCATCAGTTTAAAATCATAGGCATTTCACCAATGGCCTTCTCAATCGAGTCTGCAAGTGCTACCACCCCTGCCCCAGAGAGATGTACCCCATCCCTTGCATACATATCATGTTTGCCATAAAAGTTGTTCCAGTTGTCAATGAATGGGATTGCAAGTTCCTTGCAGTATCTGTCTAGCCAGCAATTTACACCAATTGCCCTAGACAACCATTCATTTCCTACTCCCCTTCTAGGCAAGATGCTACATATGATTGGGATCCCTCCCTTAGACTTAATGAAATCTATAGCTGACCTGTACTTATCTAGCAGCTCTTCTCTCCTACCCTTCCCAATATCATTTCCACCAGCACTGAGACAGATAATGGGCTTGTTCCCATTACCTGACATGATATTATCCAGCCTGTTGACAATGTCCCCAACACCAGCTCCAGGGAAGCACACTCTATCTCTCATCTTCTTATTCCTATTACAAAAAGCACGGTCAACATATCTTACCTGAGAGTCACCAACCACAAGAATGCGCTTACCTTCATTAGCAGGGGCAGTAGTACCCTTACCTTCACTGGCCACTGAAGTACATTCATCCTGGAGAACAGAGAAGCGATTTCCTACCTTCAGATCTTCACTCTTAACTTTCCTTACTCTGATGCGCCTCCCATTACTGTGAACAACTCGCCACTTGTAGCAGGTGCTGGGCTGCACCTCACTGCTGGTAGCCGTTGCTACCTCCCCACCTACAGCCTCCTCACAGTGAGAGACAGACTGCACCTCACTGCTAGAAGCCTCATTCCCCACATCTCCAACCACCTCACACTCTCTCCCAGGCCCATTGAGGTGGACCTTCAGCCTCCTAATCTCCTCCTGGAGAAGCAAGACCTCCTCCTTCAACTCTCCAACCTCAGTTTTTAAAACACTGCAGAAGCAAGCCATGCTTTGTAACCGTCCACGCTAATCCCCAAAGCAGCTCAGGGTCTGTGACCTCACGTGACGACTGACCACTGAACACTGACGACTGACCACTGAAAGAAATGTTAAAAGCAGGTGGGGATATAGTTTTGGAGTGGTTGGTGCAATTATTTAATAAATGTATGGAAGAGGGTAAGGTACCTAGGGATTGGAAGAGAGCATGCATAGTTCCTTTGTATAAAGGCAAAGGGGACAAAAGAGAGTGCAAAAATTATAGGGGGATAAGTCTGTTGAGTGTACCTGGTAAAGTGTATGGTAGAGTTATAATTGAAAGAATTAAGAGTAAGACGGAGAATAGGATAGCAGATAAACAAGGAGGCTTTAGGAAAGGTAGGGGGTGTGTGGACCAGGTGTTTACAGTGAAACATATAAGTGAACAGTATTTAGATAAGGCTAAAGAGGTCTTTGTGGCATTTATGGATTTGGAAAAGGCGTATGACAGGGTGGATAGGGGGGCAATGTGGCAGATGTTGCAAGTGTATGGTGTAGGAGGTAGGTTACTGAAAGCAGTGAAGAGTTTTTACGAGGATAGTGAGGCTCAAGTTAGAGTATGTAGGAAAGAGGGAATTTTTTTCCCAGTAAAAGTAGGCCTTAGACAAGGATGTGTGATGTCACCGTGGTTGTTTAATATATTTATAGATGGGGTTGTAAGAGAAGTAAATGCGAGGGTCTTGGCAAGAGGCGTGGAGTTAAAAGATAAAGAATCACACACAAAGTGGGAGTTGTCACAGCTGCTCTTTGCTGATGACACTGTGCTCTTGGGAGATTCTGAAGAGAAGTTGCAGAGATTGGTGGATGAATTTGGTAGGGTGTGCAAAAGAAGAAAATTAAAGGTGAATACAGGAAAGAGTAAGGTTATGAGGATAACAAAAAGATTAGGTGATGAAAGATTGAGTATCAGATTGGAGGGAGAGAGTATGGAGGAGGTGAACGTATTCAGATATTTGGGAGTGGACGTGTCAGCGGATGGGTCTATGAAAGATGAGGTGAATCATAGAATTGATGAGGGAAAAAGAGTGAGTGGTGCACTTAGGAGTCTGTGGAGACAAAGAACTTTGACCTTGATATATCACCTGAAGTATTATACCATCTTTATCTGTATTATTCTAGTGAATAATCAAGAAGATAGTGTCGAAAAAAGTGACCATAAGATGTTAGGGAGAGAAGATGAATAGAGATGATGTTGCGGGGGAGACGATGTGGCAGTGAAGAGGTAATGTGACAGACAAAAGAGGTAGTGACGGTAGTTACGTCAAATGAGGAGACCCAATAACATAGAGGAGAAACTGTGACATTGAGAGGCTGATACAGAGAGGACAGGATGTGGCCGATAGGACAAGTTGTGATCGAGAGGACAGACTGTGGTCGAGAGGACAGACTGTGGTCGAGAGGACAGACTGTGGTCGAGAGGACAGACTGTGGTCGAGAGGACAAACTGTGGTCGAGAGGACAGACTGTGGTCGAGAGGACAGACTGTGGTCGAGAGGACAAACTGTGGTCGAGAGGACAGACTGTGACCGAGAGAACAAACTGTGACCGAGAGAACAAACTGTGACCGAGAGAACAAATTGTGACCGAGAGAACAAACTGTGACCGAGAGGACAGACTGCGACCGAGAGGACAGACTGTGGCGGAGAGGACAGACTGTGGCGGAGAGGACAGGTTGTAACGGTAAGGACAGGCTGTGACAGTGAGGACAGGCTGTGACAGTGAGGACAGGCTGTGACAGTGAGGACAGGCTGTGACAGTGAGGACAGGCTGTGACAGTGAGGACAGGCTGTGACAGTGAGGACAGGCTGTGACAGTGAGGACAGGCTGTGACAGTGAGGACAGGCTGTGACAGTGAGGACAGGCTGTGACAGTGAGGACAGGCTGTGACAGTGAGGACAGGCTGTGACAGTGAGGACAGGCTGTGACAGTGAGGACAGGCTGTGACAGTGAGGACAAGTTCTGACGGCCAGTATTGAAGTAACTGTAATTATAATTAAAGCTGAATGTAAGTAATTAAAAAAAATAGTAATTTTAGTTTAATTTTAAATTAAAAGTAATTTTATGTGTAATTAGCCATTGTCAAGCTTATATCAGCTTGAAAACTCTTAAAACTGGGGCACTATGATGGACTAATAATGTATTGAAAGTAAATATTTGTCAAGTGGTACATAACTATCATTCTGATGTGTTTTTTCTTGTTTGGATCATGTCCAGCACTTGTACTGACAAGAGTTGTTTTTTGCTTGTGTGACTAAATTCCTTCCTCAATCATAATCGAAAACTGATGATTGAATGCAGTGTTTGGTCAGGAAAACTTTAGTTTTTTATAATTTAATGAGTAACATTTTGAAAACAGGAGGTTATTGAGGAGATTTATAATTTAGTTGACTCTTACATTATTTGCGTCTTATTTTAAGCAGTTCCATGAGAGCAAATGGCAAGGAAGGAAAGTAATAGGCAAAAGAGGATAATGGAAATGGAGTTGCTACATCGCTAGTGTTCTTATCTCCTCTGCTTGTTTTTTAATTAATTTTTTCACCAATGTTATATGAGTGATATTGCTTAACATCATTAATTATGTAATGGTGAATGAGAAAAATTAGTAATGCAGCATTACGTTGTGCCAGTGTAATATATTTATAAAGACGTCGCTTAGTTCATACAACCAGGCTGTGCTTGTGACGAATTTTTGCTTCTCATTTTATATCGTAGCGTCTTAGTTTACTTGCAGGTTGTAGCTTGGAGCGACGGTGTATTGAAAACAAATCGAATGGAATCTTCACTGGAAGTATTGTTATTGAATTTCATATAATTAAATGTTTTCACAATCATTTTAGATCCGTTTTTTACTTCAGTACTTCAGCAAGTTTTATGGGGACAATGTCAGTTTATTTATCAACAATCTAATACCAATTAAAGTGTTAGGATCATTTATCGTTTCACTGACATTAAAAATACGAAGCTTCTTCCGTGGTAGTTTTAGCAAGCTAAATCTCATAACCAGATAGGGATCTAATATGCGCTTTCTACGTCATTCCTGCGTATTCTTAATTTGGCACAATAGGGGGTGTTGTAGCCAGCAATAGCTCTGAAAGCATTTAGCCTATCTCTGTATTTATTTGGTTGAGGAATGGTACGTTTACTGAAGGCTACATTAACAAGATATACGTAAGATATGCCGTAGCTAATTAGGTTACCCTAAAACAAATGGATGGAGCATATCGTGTTGCTTGTTATTAAACAATTTATGCTTTTAATTCTCATAAAAGATCTATGTTGCTTTTTCACATACAGTTTTCAGCAAGTTTGTCGTTTATTATTACTGATACTCCTACGTCCATCACTCCGATGGGCTCAGCTCTGATTTTCTCAGTTTCTGATATGCAATATGTGTTTATGTTATATAGTAATGATTATCCATCTCATAGTACAAACAACAGGTTAACTTGTCCTCTCTACATTAAAAATAAAATATAACACACAACAACGGGAAAAATATAAATATAAGATATAGGCCACTCAGCGCCATAGAAACAGTTATGTGAGATTTGTCACTATGTGACTGACGTTACAAAAGTGCATAATTGCTAGTGATTAAGAGAATGGGCGGTAATCTGAGAACATATGAATGAGACTAACACTTAGAATGGAGGCCAGGGTGAGATAGAGGTGAGAGAGAAGGTATTAATTAAGGAATGGTGGGGGGGAGGGGGGATAAGTGCATCATGAGAGGGTGGCCAAATGGGAAGGGCTAGAGTAGAGTCTTTGTAAGGAAAGGGAAGTGGAAGAGGAAGGTGAGCTGGAGATGACGCAAAGGTAAAAGGAAGGAGGGGGCGAGTTGCCAATGGAAATGGAGAAATGGAATCGTTAGGGAGGAGGTGATCTAGAGGGAGTATATAGTTTCTGTCCTAACAATAAATATCTGCTGTTCCCTGGATCCCCAAGGGTTTAGCGCTTCTGTAAATATTAATAATTAATAAATAAAATAATAATAATAGAGAAGAACGGGGATAGCATAGTGAGGTGTGGTTGTGGGGAGGTGGCTTGGGGAGGTGGCGTGGAGAGTGGGCTAGTAGAGGTAGGAGAGAGGACTGACGACCCAAAACAGCACTGAACTCAGTAAGTACATCTTTGGCGCAAGTTATTGTGTCGTTACCGGCAGCAATTGGAATAATTAGTACGACTTTCGGTGCAGAGCTCAAGTGTGTATTCAATAAGCCGAGTATAAATGGAGAAAGCTCTAGCGCCTCGCCGTGCCTTCACAACCTTACTCGAATTGGACAGTTGGTCTCTGACCTTTTAAACTCTAGATTATCTACTTCTGAATTCATGTAAGAAGTCTGATTCTATTACGTCATCATGCAGCTCATTCTGCTGGTTCACAACCCATAACCAGTTTTGGAGGTCACAACCCCTCTGGTTGTCAAAATAATTTCTCGCATCCCTCATCAAGAAAAACAGTAACTAAGGACATTATATATGTTTTATGTACTGAGAAAATACTAGTGTTAGTATTAATAATACAGTCTATAGGAAACTCGTCTTTGCTGGATTCGGTTTAAACTTTTTTCTTTTGTTACCTCTCTGCTTAAGGAAAATGTTATAAAAATAGTTTTAATAGGTATTAATTACATTTAGCTTCGTCTGAGTTTGATAAATAATTTTTCTCGGCAAATTTTATCCTTTTTAATAGTTGTCTACTTACATTAGTTCATAAACAATACAAAAATCGTTTTTTGGATTGTAAGCCGCCACCTCGTACACACATGATTACAGTAGATAGAGATGGCTGTAAAATCAAGTTTACTTTTTATGGCATTTTAAGCTATTATATCACAATATATCTGTTAATCCTTTAACTATTCACAGCATTTTAGATATTTCCTGATGCAGTTATGCCATCTTTGTGCTCAAATAGTATTTAGCAATTCTTGTCGTAAGAGGCGACTAAAAGGCAAGAGGCGTGTAACCATTACTTCTGTATAAATTACTTAATTTAATAAGAAAAACTTTAATTTTTTCGTCTTTGGTAGCCCTGCCTTGATGGGATACAGCCATATAGTCGAATATATATATATATATATATATATATATATATATATATATATATATATATATATATATATATATATAATATATATAATATATATAATATATATAATATATATAATATATACATATATATGGATGGTGAACACCTCGGTTAATAGTGTGAGCATGGTGATGAGTGTGCCAAATGGCGAGGTTTTTTCTAAATGGAACAATAAGTGTATAACAATTAGCTAAAGTTAGTCAGTGATGTGCATCTTGAGCAACACACAGGGCCATCATTCCCCCCCATCCCTGATCCCCTCCCCTCATCCCAGCCTAGGACCACTGACTTCCTGACCAAGGGGGATGCCGTTTAGAGCCCCACCAATTACAAGTTCCACCGCTCGCTACTCCCCCACCCTCATCCCCCATGCATCCCCGCTGTCCTTCACCTGTCACCCCACAGCTGGCGCCCTCCCACCCCCACGATACCAGCAATGTCACAAGTAGTCGCGGGTTCCCAGGAATCTTCACGACAGAGCCAAAGCTGTCGTCCACGAGGCATCTGCCGGGTGTGCCACAGGGAATGTGTACTCAATCCCACAACTGGCAACATCTGTGCACACAATGGATGTCTCTCCAGGAGAGCTCCAAATGAGAACAACCAACAGCCTCCCCCAGCAGACAGCGCTGAGAACTACCGTGACTTCACCTCTACAGAGGACCTCAAATCTGCAATCAAATTAACATCCACCAGGACTCTGACACACATCCCCAAAGCAGCTCGCCCTAAAGCTGTTAGCAAATTCACTGACCTTCTGAAGAAAGTCAACGATGCTCCTTCAAACAACAGATCCTGGCACAACTTGCTGCTTTTTGGCAATGCCTGTTTGACTGTCCCACCAAGGAGGGATAAGTCACTAGCAACACATGTTATTAGGGCAATAAATGCTTTCCCAAGGGATGACAACCTCGTTCGTCTCTCCCCTAGGGCGACAAACACCCGCTGGGCAAATGCCAACAACAGGACACCCGACGCCTCAAAAATCAGAGCCCAAATTAGCAAAAAAATAGAAGAGGGTAACACTATTGGAGCTCTGAGGCTTATAACCAGTGAGGATACCATCGCTCCCAAGGACGTAAGCACGGCGCAAGCTCTGAAGGACAAACATCCACCCAGGGCTCCCAGTACCAACATTGACCTCCCTGACATTGCAGCAGGCGAAGAACATCTAACCTTACAGGATGCTGATGTGTATAAAGCTGCTATGTCATTTCCACAGGGCTGAGCAGGAGGTTTCACCGGTTTAAGGCCTCAACACTTAAAACAAATACTCAATCCAGCACTTGGTGAGGTTTGAGAGAGGCTGCTGTCTGAACTCACCAAATTTTCCAACCTGTGCCTGGCTGGGAGCGTCCCGGAGGCCATCAGACCCCTTTTCTTTGGTGCCTCATTGTGTGCCCTCCGGAAAAAGGATGGCGGAATCAGGCCCATTGCAGTGGGTAACACCCTTCGGCGCCTAATCGCCAAGGCTGCAGTAAGAAGGGTGAGTCAAGAGGCTGCTGCAACGCTGAAACCAACTCAGCTCGGTTTCGGCGTTCAACAGGGCTGTGAAGCAGCTGTCCACGCAGCACGAGTATATATCAAAAACATGTCCGATGAAAAAGTCTGCTCTCCAAGCAGTTTATAGAAACTTCCCTTCCCTTTATCCCTTCATAGAATCGTGTTATAGTGTGACTTCCAAGCTATTGTTTGGGGACCATGAAATTGACTCATGTGAGGGCGTGCAACAGGGGGACCCTCTCGCCCCCTTTCTATTTTGTTTGGTCATCAAGGAAGTCACGGAAGCACTCTCCAGCGAGCTCAATATCTGGTTCCTGGACGATGGTACCCTAGCGGGCACAACAGAATCTCTCCTAGAGGACATCAGTAAAATTAAAGACATGGGAGAAAGTCTGGGCCTTTCTTTAAACTCCACCAAATGTGAAATAGTTTTTACCAATCAACAGATGATCCAGAATATTAGTGCCGTTTTACCAGGAGCACGAGCCATTGATCCAGCCAATAGCACTCTCCTTGGTGCTTCTCTTGGGTCCAATGCCATCGATCTGATCCTAGAGAAAAAAGTCTCAGTTCTCCGGACGATGGAAAGGAGGATGAAAGACATTGACACACACACGATGCCTTCTACCTACTCACCAGGTGCCTGTCAATCCCAAAACTTACCTACTTTCTGAGATGCTCCCCAGCCTTCAGCAGTCCAAAACTCAAGGAATATAACTCTCTCCTTAAGACCATGCTAGAGAGTGTATTGAATCTTTCCCTTGAAGATGGACAGTGGTTGCAAGCCTCACTTCCGGTCAGGCTTGGAGGGCTAGGAGTACGCAGATCCTCCCAGATTGCTCTACCAGCTTTCCTATCCTCTTCCATAGCATCAAACGAGTTGATAAGACAAATTCTTCCTGATACCCTCAGCGACTCAGCAGGAATAGAAGACCCTGGCTATGCCAGTGCCATCACTGAATGGGAGACTCTTGCTGCTCCAGCACCAAACCCTAGTGCAGCACTGGCTCACAGTCAAGCTGGGATGGCCTGATCGCTGAAAAGGTGCTTGCCAACATGCTCTGGGTTACAACTTCAGATAGGGAGATTGCCCGTCACCAGGCTGTGAGCGCACATCACTCCGGGGACTTCCTCCAAACAGTTCCCATATTGGCAATGGGAACGCGACTTGATCCTAAGACCCTCCGTATTGCAGTGGCTCTGCGCTTTGCTGCCCCAATTCACACAGAATATGCGTGTATTTGCAGCGAAGCGCAAGTAGACCAATACGGTCTACATGGTCTTAACTGTTCCAAAACCAAGGACTGGCATGCAAGACACAATGAGGTCAATGACATCATTAAGAGAACCCTTGCTACAGCTGGATGCCCTGCCGAGAGGGAGCCACGATCCCTTGCAGGAAACAATACCCACAACCCAGCAAACCGCCCCGACGGGATCACCATCTATCCTTGGAAGAATGGCAAGCTCTTAGCATGGGACTATACCTGTGTGTCCACACTGGCTGACACCTATATCCATCACAGTGTGGGGCGACAGGGAGGAGCTGCTGACCACAGGGAGGAGTACAAGATCAGCAAGTACAGGGACATTAGCCAACAGTATCAATTTGTCCCAGTGGGATCAGAGACCTTGGGATCATGGGGAAAAAATAACACACGTTTCCTTAAAGAATTGGGATCCAGACTCATCGACACCACCAGGGACCCAAGGGCAGCCGCTTTCATGTTCCAGCACCTCAGCGTCGCCATCCAGAGGGGAAATGCTTGCTACATTCTTGGCTCACGTCCAGCCTCGGAGGAGCTGGAGGAAATTCATAATCTTTGATACATTGTGCCATTGTATTCATGTTTGTTTTTTCTGTAAATGTATTCTGTTTATTAATAAATGTTCACATAGAATATAAAATATATAGTGGGTGGTAGGAGAAGAAAATGTTCAAACAGCTCCTGGGAGAACCTTGAGTTTTCCCTGAGGTACGTTTATTGTCTTCTCTGAGGATGAGGGTCCCCATTCCAGCTATAGAGGTGGTACATTAGCCCTAGGTCTTTCGCACTCTCGTGCATTGTCAGGAGTCATGCAATTTCTGCAAGACTACCAACAGATTGAAGGGAAAATTCTCTCTGAGGCAAAGCAGACGCGTATCAGCTGTGGCCTGTGTTGCAGTGTAAGAGCCGTTAGAGACCCAGCTCATACGTCCCGTCCCCTCAGTCCTTTCGGGGTAGGAGGAGGGGCCGATCTCAGACTTTTACTGAGAGCAATTTACAGAATAAGAAAATGCGGTAGACAGTCCAAAATCGCCATCTAGAATAATTTTAGTTAAGTGCTTAATATATTATATGAATTAGAGGTGCTAGTTGTCACTCTGTAGTGTCATGCGTCAGAGAATGTATCAGAGAGTGCCAGCGGAGATTATTCTCCCTTCATTATTTTCCTATACTACCCCATGACTGTGACCAGTATTTCATAACACTAGGACTCCAGAGGTGATAAGTCACTTTGCCTGACTTCCTTAAGTTATCCTAGGAAACTCACATTTAGTATGTCGCAGTTACATTAACTTGTGTAACCGTACTCGTATGCAGGGTCTGAATAGTCTTACTAATACTAAGTACCTATTAGAGTATACCATCAAAAAGTACCAGAAAAAATGAGAAATGGCAGGAGCATATTCTCACCTCCACCAGCCCACATGAGATGCTACGCCTTTGTGGAATTCCTTGTATACGGCGATGCAGACGGTGGGACTTAATCTCAAACTGACGAAACGTGTGGAACAGTCTATCATCATCTACCATCAAAACGAAACCAGACAAATTAAGGGCTAACAGGGGCTTACTCTCACATACACCCACCTAACTGTATGTTAAAGCTCCCGGTATTCCCTATGTACGGCGACATAAACAGACGGGATCTCTGACGGCGAATTTTCGCTTCATCGAATGTAGAACTTGAATTGCCACGAAAAGAGCAACTGGTTACCAAAAACCAACAAGTTGTGATGAGAGAAGCACATGTGGATGAGCAACAATGTGTATAGTAAAAGGTTAACATATAAAAAAAAGATCCTCTGCCTCTGTTCAAACATGAGGAGCTAAGAATTATTTTCAACATTTTTTACTGAAGAGTTCTATCAAGAGGTCATATATTTTAAACAAATTTGTATACAGTTAAGGCAGGACACTAACGCTAAATGAAATTCATTGCGACAACTAAAGAAATTTTAAATTTCATTGGAGAGTTCCTATTCATCATGGGCTTTGTTTCTCTTTAGTTGTTTATTGGCCAGGAAGGTTCAGATTACTGAGTCAGTAATGCATCATAATATTCCCAATACTAGAGAGTACAGATCCCTCATGATCAAGCTTGCCTTTAGATACAAGACAAAGCTGATATGTTGGGAATTCTAAATCTTTTGCCGTGCCAGTGATAATAGTCGTATCCTGATATATTAATGATCTCTAACCTTTGAATATTATCTTCTTCACCTAATAGACTAAATAAAAACTCCCCATAAGCTCTAATATTGTTGCTGCCCATGTAAAAAAATTTACCACACAGACAAAACAACAATCACCAGCCTAACTTCGGTGAAGTTACTGAAACAAACTACACATAATTACGATAAAGCACCAAAATTACTGGGAACGGTTGAAGTCCCTTGATTTACATTCCCTGGAACGCAGGCGAGGGAGATACATGATAATATACACTTGGAAAATCCTAGAGGCATTAGTACCAAACTTCTACACGAAAATCACTCCCTATGAAAGCAAAAGACTCGGCAGGAGATGCAACATTCCCCCGATGAAAAGCTGGGGCACCACGAGTACATTGAGAGACAACACTATAAGTGTCAGCGGCCCAAGACTGTTCAACTGCCTCCAAGCATACATAAGAGGGATTACCAATAGACCCCGGGCTGTCTTCAAGAAGGCACTGGACAGGAAACTAAAGTCAGTAGCTGACCAGACGGGTTGGGGTTCGTACGTCAGTTTGCGTGCGGCCAGCAATAACAGCCTGGTTGATCAGACCCTGATCCACCAGGAGGCCTAGTCTCAGACCAGGCTGCGGGGGCGTTGAGCCTCGAAACCCTCTCCAGGTATATTCCAGGTATACTCCAGGTATACTCCAGGTATATTCCAGGTATACTCCAGGTATACAGTTGTAGATACATAGGTAAAGCCAGGGAAAACATGACAGTTATAAAAATTGATGTGGAAAGGATAGCAATGGATTTTGAAATCCACTGATGGCATCCATGCTGTGTGATGGCATCCATGCTGTGTGATGCCATCCATGCTGTGTGATGGCATCCATGCTGTGTGATGGCATCCATGCTGTGTGATGCCATCCATGCTGTGTGATGGCATCCATGCTGTGTGATGCCATCCATGCCATCCATGCTGTGTGATGCCATCCATGCTGTGTGATGCCATCCATGCTGTGTGATGCCATCCATGCTGTGTGATGCCATCCATGCTGTGTGATGCCATCCATGCTGTGTGATGCCATCCATGCTGTGTGATGCCATCCATGCTGTGTGATGCCATCCATGCCATCCATGCTGTGTGATGCCATCCATGCTGTGTGATGCCATCCATGCTGTGTGATGCCATCCATGCTGTGTGATGCCATCCATGCTGTGTGATGCCATCCATGCTGTGTGATGCCATCCATGCTGTGTGATGCCATCCATGCTGTGTGATGCCATCCATGCTGTGTGATGCCATCCATGCTGTGTGATGCCATCCATGCTGTGTGATGCCATCCATGCTGTGTGATGCCATCCATGCTGTGTGATGCCATCCATGCTGTGTGATGCCATCCATGCTGTGTGATGGCATCCATGCTGTGTGATGCCATCCATGCTGTGTGATGGCATCCATGCTGTGTGATGCATCCATGCTGTGTGATGCCATCCATGCTGTGTGATGGCATCCATGCTGTGTGATGCATCCATGCTGTGTGATGCCATCCATGCTGTGTGATGCATCCATGCTGTGTGATGGCATCCATGCTGTGTGATGGCATCCATGCTGTGTGATGCCATCCATGCTGTGTGATGGCATCCATGCTGTGTGATGGCATCCATGCTGTGTGATGGCATCCATGCTGTGTGATGCCATCCATGCTGTGTGATGGCATCCATGCTGTGTGATGGCATCCATGCTGTGTGATGCCATCCATGCTGTGTGATGCCATCCATGCTGTGTGATGGCATCCATGCTGTGTGATGGCATCCATGCTGTGTGATGGCATCCATGCTGTGTGCATCCATGATGCTGTGTGATGCATCATCCATGCTGTGTGATGGCATCCATGCTGTGTGATGGCATCCATGCTGTGTGATGGCATCCATGCTGTGTGATGGCATCCATGCTGTGTGATGCCATCCATGCTGTGTGATGCCATCCATGCTGTGTGATGCCATCCATGCTGTGTGATGCCATCCATGCTGTGTGATGCCATCCATGCTGTGTGATGCCATCCATGCTGTGTGATGCCATCCATGCTGTGTGATACCATCCATGCTGTGTGATACCATCCATGCTGTGTGATGTCATCCATGCTGTGTGATGCCATCCATGCTGTGTGATGCCATCCATGCTGTGTGATGGCATCCATGCTGTGTGATGGCATCCATGCTGTGTGATGCCATCCATGCTGTGTGATGCATCCATGCTGTGTGATGCCATCCATGCTGTGTGATGCCATCCATGCTGTGTGAGGGCATCCATGCTGTGTGATGGCATCCATGCTGTGTGATGCCATCCATGCTGTGTGAGGGCAGACGTGCTGTGTGATGCATCCATGCTGTGTGATGCCATCCATGCTGTGTGACGGCATCCATGCTGTGTGATGCCATCCATGCTGTGTGATGCCATCCATGCTGTGTGATGCATCCATGCTGTGTGATGGCATCCATCCATCCATGCTGTGTGATGGCATCCATGCTGTGTGATGCATCCATGCTGTGTGATGGCATCCATGCTGTGTGATGGCATCCATGCTGTGTGATGGCATCCATGCTGTGTGTGCCATCCATGCTGTGTGCATCCATGCTGTGTGATGGCATCCATGCTGTGTGATGGCATCCATGCTGTGTGCTGTGTGATGGCATCCATGCTGTGTGATGGCATCCATGCTGTGTGATGGCATCCATGCTGTGTGATGGCATCCATGCTGTGTGATGCCATCCGTGCTGTGTGATGGCATCCATGCTGTGTGATGCATCCATGCCATCCATGCTGTGTGATGCATCCATGCTGTGTGATGGCATCCATGCTGTGTGATGGCATCCATGCTGTGTGATGGCATCCATGCTGTGTGATGGCATCCATGCTGTGTGATGGCATCCATGCTGTGTGATGGCATCCATGCTGTGTGATGGCATCCATGCTGTGTGATGATGGCATCCATGCTGTGTGATGCATCCATGCTGTGTGCATCCATGCTGTGTGGCATCCATGCTGTGTGATGCTGTGTGGCATCCATGCTGTGTGATGGCATCCATGCTGTGTGATGGCATCCATGCTGTGTGATGGCATCCATGCTGTGTGATGGCATCCATGCTGTGTGATGGCATCCATGCTGTGTGATGGCATCCATGCTGTGTGATGCCATCCATGCTGTGTGATGGCCATGCTGTGTGCATCCATGGCATCCATGCTGTGTGATGGCATCCATGCTGTGTGATGGCATCCATGCTGTGTGATGCCATCCATGCATCCATGCTGTGTGATGGCATCCATGCTGTGTGATGGCATCCATGCTGTGTGATGGCATCCATGCTGTGTGATGGCATCCATGCTGTGTGATGGCATCCATGCTGTGTGATGGCATCCATGCTGTGTGATGGCATCCATGCTGTGTGATGCCATCCATGCTGTGTGATGGCATCCATGCTGTGTGATGCCTGTGTGATGGCATCCATGCTGTGTGATGGCATCCATGCTGTGTGATGGCATCCATGCTGTGTGTGTGGCATCCATGCTGTGTGCATCCATGCTGTGTGTGCATCCATGCTGTGTGGCATCCATGCTGTGTGATGATGGCATCCATGCTGTGTGATGGCATCCATGCTGTGTGATGGCATCCATGCTGTGTGTGCATCCATGCTGTGTGATGGCATCCATGCTGTGTGTGTGCATCCATGCTGTGTGATGGCATCCATGCTGTGTGATGCGGCATCCATGCTGTGTGATGGCATCCATGCCATCCATGCTGTGTGATGCTGTGTGACGGCATCCATGCTGTGTGACGGCATCCATGCTGTGTGACGGCATCCATGCTGTGTGATGGCATCCATGCTGTGTGATGCCATCCATGCTGTGTGATGCCATCCATGCTGTGTGATGCCATCCATGCTGTGTGATGCCATCCATGCTGTGTGATGCCATCCATGCTGTGTGATGCCATCCATGCTGTGTGATGCCATCCATGCTGTGTGACGGCATCCATGCTGTGTGACGGCATCCATGCTGTGTGATGCCATCCATGCTGTGTGATGCCATCCATGCTGTGTGATGCCATCCATGCTGTGTGATGTCATCCATGCTGTGTGATGCATCCATGCTGTGTGATGGCATCCATGCTGTGTGATGGCATCCATGCTATGTGATGCATCCATGCTGTGTGACGGCATCCATGCTGTGTGATGGCATCCATGCTGTGTGACGGCATCCATGCTGTGATGCCATCCATGACGGCATCCATGCTGTGTGATGCCATCCATGCTGTGTGATGCCATCCATGCTGTGTGATGCCATCCATGCTGTGTGATGGCATCCATGCTGTGTGACGGCATCCATGCTGTGTGATGCCATCCATGCTGTGTGATGCCATCCATGCTGTGTGATGGAAAGACAAGACAAAGAGATGCAACAAGGAAACCATTTTAAATAAATAAGGAACTATTATTCACCTATGGAAGGTAATGACGAAAGTGATATGTTAATTAATCTTACCAAAAGCCGAATGAAATCTATATAGTGATACATACACCTGTTTGGATATCTCTTTGTTCTAGCTTTTGTAAAGCCGTGATTGTGCTGACAAAATTTCAAGACACGTGGCCCTCGAGGTCCCCAGATTAGTGTTTTGCGCTATAAAATTTCCACAAGAATTTTGAAGGAACATGAAATCATCTACAATGAGTTCTGCGAGCACTTCAGGTGCTTCAAGTGTGGAGAGTGATATTACCAAGTATGACAAGTCTAGTCCTATGATATACCAGTGTGCTTTTAGGACTGACTGCAGTGTGAGGTGTAACACAGCATCACCACACTGGGCAATGCATGCAAACGAATTGTCATAAATTTTGCAATAAAAAAATAACTTAGGCAAGTATTGCTTGTTAAACCTGCATGGTGAATCTTTGTTTGTATATAAACAAGAATTCCCTGACTATCATGACAAGTTTTACTGAGCAGTCAAATGATATATATTTTTTTTTTTTCAACAAGTCGGCCGTCTCCCACCGAGGCAGGGTGACCCAAAAAAGAAAGAAAATCCCCGAAAAGAAAATACTTTCATCATCATTCAACATTTTCACCACACTCACACATTATCACTGCTTTTGCAGAGGTGCTCAGAATACAACAGCTTAGAAGCATATACGTATAAAGATACACAACATATCCCTCCAAACTGCCAATATCCCAAACCCCTCCTTTAAAGTGCAGGCATTGTACTTCCCATTTCCAGGACTCAAGTCCGACTATATGAAAATAACCGGTTTCCCTGAATCCCTTCACTAAATATTACCCTGCTCACACTCCAACAGATCGTCAGGTCCCAAGTATCATTCGTCTCCATTCACTCCTATCTAACACGCTCATGCACGCTTGCTGGAAGTCCAAGCCCCTTGCCCACAAAACCTCCTTTACCCCCTCTTTCCAACCTTTTCGAGGACGACCCCTACCCCTCCTTCCTTCCCCTATAGATTTATATGCTTTCCATGTCATTCTACTTTGATCCATTCTTTCTAAATGACCAAACCACCTCAACAACCCCTCTTCTGCCCTCTGACTAATGCTTTTATTAACTCCACACCTTCTCCTAATTTCCACACTCCGAATTTTCTGCATAATATTTACACCACACATTGCCCTTAGACAGGACATCTCCACTGCCTCCAACCGTCTCCTCGCTGCTGCATTTACCACCCAAGCTTCACATCCATATAAGAGTGTTGGTACTACTATACTTTCATACATTCCCTTCTTTGCCTCCATAGATAACGTTTTTTGACTCCACATATACCTCAACGCACCACTCACCTTTTTTCCCTCATCAATTCTATGATTAACCTCATCCTTTATAAACCCATCCGCCGACACGTCAACTCCCAAGTATCTGAAAACATTCACTTCTTCCATACTCCTCCTCCCCAATTTGATATCCAATTTTTCTTTATCTAAATCATTTGATACCCTCATCACCTTACTCTTTTCTATGTTCACTTTCAACTTTCTACCTTTACACACATTCTCAAACTCATCCACTAACCTTTGCAATTTTTCTTTAGAATCTCCCATAAGCACAGTATCATCAGCAAAAAGTAACTGTGTCAATTCCCATTTTGAATTTGATTCCCCATAATTTAATCCCACCCCTCTCCCGAACACCCTAGCATTTACTTCTTTTACAACCCCATCTATAAATATATTAAACAACCATGGTGACATTACACATCCCTGTCTAAGACCTACTTTTACCGGGAAGTATTCTCCCTCTCTTCTACACACCCTAACCTGAGCCTCACTATCCTCATAAAAGCTCTTTACAGCATTTAGTAACTTACCACCTATTCCATATACTTGCAACATCTGCCACATTGCTCCTCTATCCACTCTATCATATGCCTTTTCTAAATCCATAAATGCAATAAAAACTTCCCTACCTTTATCTAAATACTGTTCACATATATGCTTCAATGTAAACACTTGATCTACACATCCCCTACCCACTCTGAAGCCTCCTTGCTCATCCGCAATCCTACATTCTGTCTTACCTCTAATTCTTTCAATTATAACCCTACCGTATACTTTTCCTGGTATACTCATATGTATACTCATATATGTTCTGAAATAATTGTTTAGGATGTTCAGTATGTCTGATGCAATAACAATTGCTGTTAGGTCATATGAGTTTTCAAAAATGTAAAAATGTTCATTGCTATATTTTATTGCAATATTTTTATGTGTTCATTTATGCTGGAAACCAGTTCCTATTATTTGTTTTATATTATTGTACTGAATAATAGTTAAAATATACACTCGTTCCTTTTATTCAACATTTCGTAATATTATGTTCGGCAAATTTTTATATTTTTTTGCCGGCTGTTGGCACTTCACAGGAGTTTTAATTACTCATTTTTTTGGATTTTCCAGACAAAAATATTAAAAATTTAAAAAACATTTCAAGAGTAAAAATATTCCTTGGAAGAGAGAGCTCTTTAAACCAGAGAGAGAGCTCTTTAATCCAGAGAGAGAGCTCTTTAAAAAAGAGAGCTCTTTAAACCAGAGAGCTCTTTAAACCAGAGAGCTCTTTAAACCAGAGAGAGAGAGCTCTTTAAACCAGAGAGAGAGCTCTTTAACAACAGAGTTCTGATTTCTGAGCAGTTTTGATTACCACCGGTAAAGTGTGTCAAGGTTTATGAATAAAGAAATAATCACATATTTAAATGAAATACAAAATAATATAGTTATTCTGTAATGTTAGAGCTGGAAATTGGTAAATAGTTGCATTATTATTGCAAGAAAACATTACAATCAAATTTTTCCCCATATTGTATTATTATTACATTCAGTAATGCAAGTCAAACATGTATAAATACAATATACTCATGTATACAGGAGGCTGATTCTAACAAGATCAGTTAGTCTGTAATGCGTGCAACATTTGTGAGTATGAAGAACACTCCTTCAGCCACTATAAAGTTCAACTCCAAACCCCTGGATAAATCCTTGTTTCCTCCATGTTTCAATCTAGCAGTAGTTACAGAGGAAGGAATAATTTGCAAGTATTCGAAAAATTATTATTACCATTTACTATGAGTGCAGCACACTATTACAACGCAAGTTTCACAGTAACAGTACTTCCAGGACACATTACAAATTTACCCGAGTTGAAGTCCCGAAGCTCGTTTTGAAACGCACTCATCTCTCAAGTATACTGAGTATCCGTGATTCGAACCCCAGCATGGGTGGAAACGCTGGGCATCTTATTTTACATCTGCTGCCCGATGTCATCTAGCAGAAACTGTATCTGGGTTTTCGGAGACTGATGTGGATCGCTTCCTGATGGGGGCGGGGTAGCATATGTTAGATAGGGCTGGTCTTCGAAATGAGCTGAGGAGGGACAGTAGCTCTCACACTCTAAAACTGATTTGCGTAAAATGTCATACATAATGTTACATAAATACTTAAAGTACAGCTTCTGCCTGGTCTCAGACCTAGTCGCGGGGGCGTTGACCCCGAAACCCTCTCCAGGTAAACTCCAGGTAATATATATATCAACATAGAGTATATGTAGAAATACTGAACAGAGACAGTGACACCTAAACAAACGGCAGGAAACTCGGTTGCATCAGTAGTAGAAGGTCCAACGTTTCCCTATCACGCTCTCTTAACATGTTAACTCTCCATTGCTTACACACCCAGAGAGCTAGCTGCAGTAATGTCGTCAACAGGCGATAATTCTCACATGGTAAAACAGATGACATTGGTATGACGTATGCTTATGGGTAATACGTAAACCAATCAGAAGCCAGTGCAGGCAGAAAAATAATAAACGCAGCAGCTAACAATACTGCATTTGGACACAAAACGATCAAATACTGGTGTGTGTGTGTGTGTGTGTGTGTGTGTGTGTGTGTGTGTGTGTGTGTGTGTGTGTAATGTAGTGCCGAATAAGTGAAACTTGCAATTCTGGCTTAAATCCAACGCTTCTCTTGCCGAATAAGGCAAGCGAAAATTTGCGTGTGCAATAATTTCGCAATAATTATTCTGAACATAACGAAAAAAAAATGGATTAGTTGGATTACGCTAAATTAAATTACGCTTGTTATAAGATTAGGTAAGCTTTCCAAATTTTATTGGTACAAAATTATTAATTTTTCATTAACATAAATGAAAAAAAATATATATTTAAACGCATAAGAGAAAATTTTAGAAAAGACTTAATTTTGAATGATTTCTTGCTGACTGACCAGTTTTACCAACCTGGGAACCAAGTTAACCTCACGACGCCTTAGCCCGCTGGACCATCATGCTACGAACAACAGGGGACCGGTGAGTACACTGGGTCTGCCATGCTAATGTGATGACATTCGTGGCTGTGGATACTACAGGACTAATTTCAGTCTTCTCTGGTTTAGAAGACCAGTTTCACAGCCAATATACATATTAATGCATCCACAGAACAGACTGGTTCTAGATATTTGCTTCAAGTCACTTTGTTCTGTGGATGCATTAATTTGTATACTGTATAGAAAGTCTTCTCATGATCATTAAATATCATAAGAACACACAAATGAGGTAAGAAGAAACGTTGGTATTATGAAACTAATATGAAAAACATAGATGATTCAAACTAAAGACATAGGTCCTCGAATAAGAACATATGGAAAAAACTTTGGGTTAATATGGCCACCACAAATCAGTGGAGTTATCGGCTTTTTCATTCACAAACCTTCTTGGCTGCCTTTGCTAAATTGTGGCAATAGTTATGCCAATTAAACTACAGTGCATATTGTTTTTCTTTTATTTTAGTTAACAATTTCACTTAGCCAGATTATTTATGAATCAAGTTTATACTTCTGTTAGCAATATAAAGTCTAATTTTTAATTAACATAGGTAATAAAATATCTAAGGAAACGATGCAGATGATACGTTCAAAAATTAACGCAATAATATTTCTTTCGAAAATTTCTGGATCATATAGGAGTTTGGGAAAGTGATATAACTGAGGAAGCTGCAGATCCTAATGAGAACAATCTTTTGTTATGGCACAACACCCAAAGGAAACCCAATATTGCTGCTACACTAACCTCACTGGAGCACAAAGGAAGCCCAGTGTCTGTCTCCCCCTTCCCACACACACAATCTCTCTCTCTCTCTCTCTCTCTCTCTCTCTCTCTCTCTCTCTCTCTCTCTCTCTCTCTCTCTCTCTCTCTCTCTCTCTCATTTACTGTTGGTCGTATTCAACTGTACATACTGTTTATTACTGGACCTACAAGTGTCCACTCCACAGAGTGGGCTGTGATTAGAATAATGCTTCGTATTTGAAGGGCAAATCTAACCAGTTTCTGAATGACTAAATTGACGTAACGCTATCAGCTGAAGGGAAAGACTATTTCAGTGTTCCACCACTCTGCGGAAAAAAAAATTGAACAGTATTGCTTGCTACAGAGTTTCTTACCAATGGTTGCGTAATTGTTTCACTTTGATCTTCAAAGAATATTAGTAACTGCAAAATTCGTTATTATGTACAAGTCCAAAATGAAGTTCATTGTCCATTCTGAGTGCTTCGGCAGCCTGTCCAGGTCTGTTTAGACACTTAGTCACAGATATTGCACGAACTATGTAACTCTGAATGTATGCAAGGACTGTCCAAGGTCTGGTCCCTGAAGGGCCATTCTCTTCCTATTTCGCTATGCATGGTTTGAGTTCCGTCGTGGGGCAGTGATCCTCGGAACAATCAGTAAAGAAAAAAATCAATTATCCTTTTGAAAGGTTAGTATTAACATCATCACGAACCCCATCATCATCACCATCGTTCCCGTCATCATTCCCATCAACATAAATTTTATCATACAATCCCCAAAATCAACACTACAGTTTACACAAACTAATCTAGCTAGCTTTGGATGTTCGGACATGTAATATTATGCTATAAAAAACTGATTGGCTGACAATTATGGCTTAAAATGTTTATGAAATGTTGTTTCCAAATGCAGATCCAATTATAATGTTTTCTGAATTGGTTAAGCTTTTAACGTTCAAACTCTCTCAAATTTATTTTGGCAAAACTGATATAAAAAATCGGCATTTCATTATATGAAATAAAAATGACTGATGAATCGAAGTTACTTAAAAACAAAATCTGTTTCTACAGCGTCATTAAGTTTTCCAAATGGAGTACTTTTGTGCGCCTTTTTTTTTCTTTTTTATATAACTTCCTGCAAGGTTCTCGTGTATATATTGAGAACATTTCATAAATTCAGCTTCAAATTTATAATTGTGTTGTACTGTAATTAATGAAAGATTCATATAATATTTTTCATGTGTAGTTGTTTTCTGATCAAATTTGAGTAAACTTTTCACAAATTTTGTTTGGGTTGCCATAACTTTAGAAAACCTCTTCTGAAGGATGAAATTGTTATTGGAGAGTAAAGGTGCCGATTTACTAATTTTATTATTGAAATAGCGTAGCTTTATCTCCGTAAAATAACTTAAAAAGTGAACTCCTTCTCAGAGGCTTTACTCACTAGTGGCTGATGCATCTTGCAAGGAGGGAAGTATTCAATAATGTTTTGCATTGTGGCTGCATATTAACATAGTTCTTAATAGAGTTAATGAATTTGGAGTAGTTGAATTCCAGGATATAAAATGGAGAATAACAAGTCTATTAAACAAAATCTTTTTTTCAGGCAATAACTGAAGAATGTTTGTTTTTATCAACATCGCACTTTAAACGCTACTATTCTGCGTATATAGTAGCTATTTTATAAGGTAGGTTTATTACTGAGTATTCTCGGACGTGTCTTGGGTAAAGACAACTAAGTATCTGGCAAGTCTCGTGCCAGCTCAAGCAGTGTGACAGGTACGCTACACACAACAGTATTGGTTACGCCATGTCCCTATGCAAGGTGTCGCTCCAGTCTCAACACTACCTTAGTCTTGTTCACATATTCCCTGCCTATATTCATTGTTCTAAGGATAGACTGCCACTTATTGATAAAGCAGGCTGAGATTGAATTCGTCTTCCAGCCAGTGAAATTCTGCATTTACAAAGGCTAGAGGGTATAATGGTGAAGACGGACGTTAACAAGTTAGTGTGTACCAACAATCAAACCTATTACAGCACTAGCTCGTTGAACCGGGTTTCCACAGTTGTTTGTTATTCTTGTGCGCTCATGGTTGCTGCTGTTTCTTCAGGTACATATTCTCTCCTCTTTTGACAGTTTTATTTAGACGTGTCATGTCTTTTTGCAAACATTGGACCTTGAGGGTCCAGGTAGAACTTAGTTGAAGGTTGTATGGGACTTAACTCTACATTTACACAAAGGTTTTAGAAGTACTTAAATTGGACAGTAGATGTCCATCCCTCTTCTCTACAGAGGCTTAAGTATGGACTAATACTTATAACATTTTCTATTATTGTACTCAACTTGCCTTACATGTGAGATTAAGATTTTTTTTATGCAAAGTTTCAATTACTCCTTGAGTGATACTGATATAAATCCTACAGAAATTGCCATATTCAAGATGGCATATTCAACATGGCAAAAAAAGTGTACTACATACTTCATTCTAAAATTATCCTGTTGCCAAGAATGATACCTTTCATTCTAGGAAAACAAAATGTTGCAACAACCCTCCACTGCTACGGTTGCGTCCATTAGAGGGGCTGGATTACCGAATTCGGTGTACCTGTCGCAGAATGCTCACCCGCCCAAATACATCTAGTTACTTTTTCAATGTAGAATTATCGCACATCGAGTAAAGATGATGATGGTGATGATTATGGAGATGGTATGAATAATAATGATGCTAATAGAAGTTATTTTGAGCAACCATGATAATGAAGATGGAGATTATTTTGTGATAGTGGCGATGCATATAATGATGAATATATGAATTTTGTGATAATTATGATGGAAATGGCTTGAATTATAATGAATAAGATAATTATGGAGATGGAGATGCTGTTATCATTTTAAATTACTTTAAAACACAAGAGGTCGGACCTCAGTTCAGGTGCCAGAGAGCAATCAGGTGTCAGGTAGAAAGTGGAATGATAAATATCACTTTCCACAACCCACGAGCAACTTAACGTTTCCCAGGTCTAGCCTGTGATCCGGTAGTGGTTGTGTGGTGTTTCCCAGGTCTAGCCTGTGATCCGGTAGTGGTTGTGTGGTGTTTCCCAGGTCTAGCCTGTGATCCGGTAGTGGTTGTGTGGTGTTTCCCAGGTCTAGCCTGTGATCCGGTAGTGGTTGTGTGGTGTTTCCCAGGTCTAGCCTGTGATCCGGTAGTGGTTGTGTGGTGTTTCCCAGGTCTAGCCTGTGATCCGGTAGTGGTTGTGTGGTGTTTCCCAGGTCTAGCCTGTGATCCGGTAGTGGTTGTGTGGTGTTTCCCAGGTCTAGCCTGTGATCCGGTAGTGGTTGTGTGGTGTTTCCCAGGTCTAGCCTGTGATCCGGTAGTGGTTGTGTGGTGTTTCCCAGGTCTAGCCTGTGATCCGGTAGTGGTTGTGTGGTGTTTCCCAGGTCTAGCCTGTGATCCGGTAGTGGTTGTGTGGTGTTTCCCAGGTCTAGCCTGTGATCCGGTAGTGGTTGTGTGGTGTTTCCCAGGTCTAGCCTGTGATCCGGTAGTGGTTGTGTGGTGTTTCCCAGGTCTAGCCTGTGATCCGGTAGTGGTTGTGTGGTGTTTCCCAGGTCTAGCCTGTGATCCGGTAGTGGTTGTGTGGTGTTTCCCAGGTCTAGCCTGTGATCCGGTAGTGGTTGTGTGGTGTTTCCCAGGTCTAGCCTGTGATCCGGTAGTGGTTGTGTGGTGTTTCCCAGGTCTAGCCTGTGATCCGGTAGTGGTTGTGTGGTGTTTCCCAGGTCTAGCCTGTGATCCGGTAGTGGTTGTGTGGTGTTTCCCAGGTCTAGCCTGTGATCCGGTAGTGGTTGTGTGGTGTTTCCCAGGTCTAGCCTGTGATCCGGTAGTGGTTGTGTGGTGTTTCCCAGGTCTAGCCTGTGATCCGGTAGTGGTTGTGTGGTGTTTCCCAGGTCTAGCCTGTGATCCGGTAGTGGTTGTGTGGTGTTTCCCAGGTCTAGCCTGTGATCCGGTAGTGGTTGTGTGGTGTTTCCCAGGTCTAGCCTGTGATCCGGTAGTGGTTGTGTGGTGTTTCCCAGGTCTAGCCTGTGATCCGGTAGTGGTTGTGTGGTGTTTCCCAGGTCTAGCCTGTGATCCGGTAGTGGTTGTGTGGTGTTTCCCAGGTCTAGCCTGTGATCCGGTAGTGGTTGTGTGGTGTTTCCCAGGTCTAGCCTGTGATCCGGTAGTGGTTGTGTGGTGTTTCCCAGGTCTAGCCTGTGATCCGGTAGTGGTTGTGTGGTGTTTCCCAGGTCTAGCCTGTGATCCGGTAGTGGTTGTGTGGTGTTTCCCAGGTCTAGCCTGTGATCCAGTAGTGGTTGTGTGGTGTTTCCCAGGTCTAGCCTGTGATCCAGTAGTGGTTGTGTTGTGTTTCCCAGGTCTAGCCTGTGATCCAGTAGTGGGTGTGTGGTGGTTCCCAGGTCTAGCCTGTGATCCAGTAGTGGTTGTGTGGTGTTTCCCAGGTCTAGCCTGTGATCCAGTAGTGGTTGTGTGGTGTTTCCCAGGTCTAGCCTGTGATCCAGTAGTGGTTGTGTGGTGTTTCCCAGGTCTAGCCTGTGATCCGGTAGTGGTTGTGTGGTGTTTCCCAGGTCTAGCCTGTGATCCGGTAGTGGTTGTGTGGTGTTTCCCAGGTCTAGCCTGTGATCCGGTAGTGGTTGTGTGGTGTTTCCCAGGTCTAGCCTGTGATCCGGTAGTGGTTGTGTGGTGTTTCCCAGGTCTAGCCTGTGATCCGGTAGTGGTTGTGTGGTGTTTCCCAGGTCTAGCCTGTGATCCGGTAGTGGTTGTGTGGTGTTTCCCAGGTCTAGCCTGTGATCCGGTAGTGGTTGTGTGGTGTTTCCCAGGTCTAGCCTGTGATCCGGTAGTGGTTGTGTGGTGTTTCCCAGGTCTAGCCTGTGATCCGGTAGTGGTTGTGTGGTGTTTCCCAGGTCTAGCCTGTGATCCGGTAGTGGTTGTGTGGTGTTTCCCAGGTCTAGCCTGTGATCCGGTAGTGGTTGTGTGGTGTTTCCCAGGTCTAGCCTGTGATCCGGTAGTGGTTGTGTGGTGTTTCCCAGGTTAGCCCCAGGTCTAGCCTGTGATCCGGTAGTGGTTGTGTGGTGTTTCCCAGGTCTAGCCTGTGATCCGGTAGTGGTTGTGTGGTGTTTCCCAGGTCTAGCCTGTGATCCGGTAGTGGTTGTGTGGTGTTTCCCAGGTCTAGCCTGTGATCCGGTAGTGGTTGTGTGGTGTTTCCCAGGTCTAGCCTGTGATCCGGTAGTGGTTGTGTGGTGTTTCCCAGGTCTAGCCTGTGATCCGGTAGTGGTTGTGTGGTGTTTCCCAGGTCTAGCCTGTGATCCGGTAGTGGTTGTGTGGTGTTTCCCAGGTCTAGCCTGTGATCCGGTAGTGGTTGTGTGGTGTTTCCCAGGTCTAGCCTGTGATCCGGTAGTGGTTGTGTGGTGTTTCCCAGGTCTAGCCTGTGATCCGGTAGTGGTTGTGTGGTGTTTCCCAGGTCTAGCCTGTGATCCGGTAGTGGTTGTGTGGTGTTTCCCAGGTCTAGCCTGTGATCCGGTAGTGGTTGTGTGGTGTTTCCCAGGTCTAGCCTGTGATCCGGTAGTGGTTGTGTGGTGTTTCCCAGGTCTAGCCTGTGATCCGGTAGTGGTTGTGTGGTGTTTCCCAGGTCTAGCCTGTGATCCGGTAGTGGTTGTGTGGTGTTTCCCAGGTCTAGCCTGTGATCCGGTAGTGGTTGTGTGGTGTTTCCCAGGTCTAGCCTGTGATCCGGTAGTGGTTGTGTGGTGTTTCCCAGGTCTAGCCTGTGATCCGGTAGTGGTTGTGTGGTGTTTCCCAGGTCTAGCCTGTGATCCGGTAGTGGTTGTGTGGTGTTTCCCAGGTCTAGCCTGTGATCCGGTAGTGGTTGTGTGGTGTTTCCCAGGTCTAGCCTGTGATCCGGTAGTGGTTGTGTGGTGTTTCCCAGGTCTAGCCTGTGATCCGGTAGTGGTTGTGTGGTGTTTCCCAGGTCTAGCCTGTGATCCGGTAGTGGTTGTGTGGTGTTTCCCAGGTCTAGCCTGTGATCCGGTAGTGGTTGTGTGGTGTTTCCCAGGTCTAGCCTGTGATCCGGTAGTGGTTGTGTGGTGTTTCCCAGGTCTAGCCTGTGATCCGGTAGTGGTTGTGTGGTGTTTCCCAGGTCTAGCCTGTGATCCGGTAGTGGTTGTGTGGTGTTTCCCAGGTCTAGCCTGTGATCCGGTAGTGGTTGTGTGGTGTTTCCCAGGTCTAGCCTGTGATCCGGTAGTGGTTGTGTGGTGTTTCCCAGGTCTAGCCTGTGATCCGGTAGTGGTTGTGTGGTGTTTCCCAGGTCTAGCCTGTGATCCGGTAGTGGTTGTGTGGTGTTTCCCAGGTCTAGCCTGTGATCCGGTAGTGGTTGTGTGGTGTTTCCCAGGTCTAGCCTGTGATCCGGTAGTGGTTGTGTGGTGTTTCCCAGGTCTAGCCTGTGATCCGGTAGTGGTTGTGTGGTGTTTCCCAGGTCTAGCCTGTGATCCGGTAGTGGTTGTGTGGTGTTTCCCAGGTCTAGCCTGTGATCCGGTAGTGGTTGTGTGGTGTTTCCCAGGTCTAGCCTGTGATCCGGTAGTGGTTGTGTGGTGTTTCCCAGGTCTAGCCTGTGATCCGGTAGTGGTTGTGTGGTGTTTCCCAGGTCTAGCCTGTGATCCGGTAGTGGTTGTGTGGTGTTTCCCAGGTCTAGCCTGTGATCCGGTAGTGGTTGTGTGGTGTTTCCCAGGTCTAGCCTGTGATCCGGTAGTGGTTGTGTGGTGTTTCCCAGGTCTAGCCTGTGATCCGGTAGTGGTTGTGTGGTGTTTCCCAGGTCTAGCCTGTGATCCGGTAGTGGTTGTGTGGTGTTTCCCAGGTCTAGCCTGTGATCCGGTAGTGGTTGTGTGGTGTTTCCCAGGTCTAGCCTGTGATCCGGTAGTGGTTGTGTGGTGTTTCCCAGGTCTAGCCTGTGATCCGGTAGTGGTTGTGTGGTGTTTCCCAGGTCTAGCCTGTGATCCGGTAGTGGTTGTGTGGTGTTTCCCAGGTCTAGCCTGTGATCCGGTAGTGGTTGTGTGGTGTTTCCCAGGTCTAGCCTGTGATCCGGTAGTGGTTGTGTGGTGTTTCCCAGGTCTAGCCTGTGATCCGGTAGTGGTTGTGTGGTGTTTCCCAGGTCTAGCCTGTGATCCGGTAGTGGTTGTGTGGTGTTTCCCAGGTCTAGCCTGTGATCCGGTAGTGGTTGTGTGGTGTTTCCCAGGTCTAGCCTGTGATCCGGTAGTGGTTGTGTGGTGTTTCCCAGGTCTAGCCTGTGATCCGGTAGTGGTTGTGTGGTGTTTCCCAGGTCTAGCCTGTGATCCGGTAGTGGTTGTGTGGTGTTTCCCAGGTCTAGCCTGTGATCCGGTAGTGGTTGTGTGGTGTTTCCCAGGTCTAGCCTGTGATCCGGTAGTGGTTGTGTGGTGTTTCCCAGGTCTAGCCTGTGATCCGGTAGTGGTTGTGTGGTGTTTCCCAGGTCTAGCCTGTGATCCGGTAGTGGTTGTGTGGTGTTTCCCAGGTCTAGCCTGTGATCCGGTAGTGGTTGTGTGGTGTTTCCCAGGTCTAGCCTGTGATCCGGTAGTGGTTGTGTGGTGTTTCCCAGGTCTAGCCTGTGATCCGGTAGTGGTTGTGTGGTGTTTCCCAGGTCTAGCCTGTGATCCGGTAGTGGTTGTGTGGTGTTTCCCAGGTCTAGCCTGTGATCCGGTAGTGGTTGTGTGGTGTTTCCCAGGTCTAGCCTGTGATCCGGTAGTGGTTGTGTGGTGTTTCCCAGGTCTAGCCTGTGATCCGGTAGTGGTTGTGTGGTGTTTCCCAGGTCTAGCCTGTGATCCGGTAGTGGTTGTGTGGTGTTTCCCAGGTCTAGCCTGTGATCCGGTAGTGGTTGTGTGGTGTTTCCCAGGTCTAGCCTGTGATCCGGTAGTGGTTGTGTGGTGTTTCCCAGGTCTAGCCTGTGATCCGGTAGTGGTTGTGTGGTGTTTCCCAGGTCTAGCCTGTGATCCGGTAGTGGTTGTGTGGTGTTTCCCAGGTCTAGCCTGTGATCCGGTAGTGGTTGTGTGGTGTTTCCCAGGTCTAGCCTGTGATCCGGTAGTGGTTGTGTGGTGTTTCCCAGGTCTAGCCTGTGATCCGGTAGTGGTTGTGTGGTGTTTCCCAGGTCTAGCCTGTGATCCGGTAGTGGTTGTGTGGTGTTTCCCAGGTCTAGCCTGTGATCCGGTAGTGGTTGTGTGGTGTTTCCCAGGTCTAGCCTGTGATCCGGTAGTGGTTGTGTGGTGTTTCCCAGGTCTAGCCTGTGATCCGGTAGTGGTTGTGTGGTGTTTCCCAGGTCTAGCCTGTGATCCGGTAGTGGTTGTGTGGTGTTTCCCAGGTCTAGCCTGTGATCCGGTAGTGGTTGTGTGGTGTTTCCCAGGTCTAGCCTGTGATCCGGTAGTGGTTGTGTGGTGTTTCCCAGGTCTAGCCTGTGATCCGGTAGTGGTTGTGTGGTGTTTCCCAGGTCTAGCCTGTGATCCGGTAGTGGTTGTGTGGTGTTTCCCAGGTCTAGCCTGTGATCCGGTAGTGGTTGTGTGGTGTTTCCCAGGTCTAGCCTGTGATCCGGTAGTGGTTGTGTGGTGTTTCCCAGGTCTAGCCTGTGATCCGGTAGTGGTTGTGTGGTGTTTCCCAGGTCTAGCCTGTGATCCGGTAGTGGTTGTGTGGTGTTTCCCAGGTCTAGCCTGTGATCCGGTAGTGGTTGTGTGGTGTTTCCCAGGTCTAGCCTGTGATCCGGTAGTGGTTGTGTGGTGTTTCCCAGGTCTAGCCTGTGATCCGGTAGTGGTTGTGTGGTGTTTCCCAGGTCTAGCCTGTGATCCGGTAGTGGTTGTGTGGTGTTTCCCAGGTCTAGCCTGTGATCCGGTAGTGGTTGTGTGGTGTTTCCCAGGTCTAGCCTGTGATCCGGTAGTGGTTGTGTGGTGTTTCCCAGGTCTAGCCTGTGATCCGGTAGTGGTTGTGTGGTGTTTCCCAGGTCTAGCCTGTGATCCGGTAGTGGTTGTGTGGTGTTTCCCAGGTCTAGCCTGTGATCCGGTAGTGGTTGTGTGGTGTTTCCCAGGTCTAGCCTGTGATCCGGTAGTGGTTGTGTGGTGTTTCCCAGGTCTAGCCTGTGATCCGGTAGTGGTTGTGTGGTGTTTCCCAGGTCTAGCCTGTGATCCGGTAGTGGTTGTGTGGTGTTTCCCAGGTCTAGCCTGTGATCCGGTAGTGGTTGTGTGGTGTTTCCCAGGTCTAGCCTGTGATCCGGTAGTGGTTGTGTGGTGTTTCCCAGGTCTAGCCTGTGATCCGGTAGTGGTTGTGTGGTGTTTCCCAGGTCTAGCCTGTGATCCGGTAGTGGTTGTGTGGTGTTTCCCAGGTCTAGCCTGTGATCCGGTAGTGGTTGTGTGGTGTTTCCCAGGTCTAGCCTGTGATCCGGTAGTGGTTGTGTGGTGTTTCCCAGGTCTAGCCTGTGATCCGGTAGTGGTTGTGTGGTGTTTCCCAGGTCTAGCCTGTGATCCGGTAGTGGTTGTGTGGTGTTTCCCAGGTCTAGCCTGTGATCCGGTAGTGGTTGTGTGGTGTTTCCCAGGTCTAGCCTGTGATCCGGTAGTGGTTGTGTGGTGTTTCCCAGGTCTAGCCTGTGATCCGGTAGTGGTTGTGTGGTGTTTCCCAGGTCTAGCCTGTGATCCGGTAGTGGTTGTGTGGTGTTTCCCAGGTCTAGCCTGTGATCCGGTAGTGGTTGTGTGGTGTTTCCCAGGTCTAGCCTGTGATCCGGTAGTGGTTGTGTGGTGTTTCCCAGGTCTAGCCTGTGATCCGGTAGTGGTTGTGTGGTGTTTCCCAGGTCTAGCCTGTGATCCGGTAGTGGTTGTGTGGTGTTTCCCAGGTCTAGCCTGTGATCCGGTAGTGGTTGTGTGGTGTTTCCCAGGTCTAGCCTGTGATCCGGTAGTGGTTGTGTGGTGTTTCCCAGGTCTAGCCTGTGATCCGGTAGTGGTTGTGTGGTGTTTCCCAGGTCTAGCCTGTGATCCGGTAGTGGTTGTGTGGTGTTTCCCAGGTCTAGCCTGTGATCCGGTAGTGGTTGTGTGGTGTTTCCCAGGTCTAGCCTGTGATCCGGTAGTGGTTGTGTGGTGTTTCCCAGGTCTAGCCTGTGATCCGGTAGTGGTTGTGTGGTGTTTCCCAGGTCTAGCCTGTGATCCGGTAGTGGTTGTGTGGTGTTTCCCAGGTCTAGCCTGTGATCCGGTAGTGGTTGTGTGGTGTTTCCCAGGTCTAGCCTGTGATCCGGTAGTGGTTGTGTGGTGTTTCCCAGGTCTAGCCTGTGATCCGGTAGTGGTTGTGTGGTGTTTCCCAGGTCTAGCCTGTGATCCGGTAGTGGTTGTGTGGTGTTTCCCAGGTCTAGCCTGTGATCCGGTAGTGGTTGTGTGGTGTTTCCCAGGTCTAGCCTGTGATCCGGTAGTGGTTGTGTGGTGTTTCCCAGGTCTAGCCTGTGATCCGGTAGTGGTTGTGTGGTGTTTCCCAGGTCTAGCCTGTGATCCGGTAGTGGTTGTGTGGTGTTTCCCAGGTCTAGCCTGTGATCCGGTAGTGGTTGTGTGGTGTTTCCCAGGTCTAGCCTGTGATCCGGTAGTGGTTGTGTGGTGTTTCCCAGGTCTAGCCTGTGATCCGGTAGTGGTTGTGTGGTGTTTCCCAGGTCTAGCCTGTGATCCGGTAGTGGTTGTGTGGTGTTTCCCAGGTCTAGCCTGTGATCCGGTAGTGGTTGTGTGGTGTTTCCCAGGTCTAGCCTGTGATCCGGTAGTGGTTGTGTGGTGTTTCCCAGGTCTAGCCTGTGATCCGGTAGTGGTTGTGTGGTGTTTCCCAGGTCTAGCCTGTGATCCGGTAGTGGTTGTGTGGTGTTTCCCAGGTCTAGCCTGTGATCCGGTAGTGGTTGTGTGGTGTAGCCTGTGATCCGGTAGTGGTTGTGTGGTGTTTCCCAGGTCTAGCCTGTGATCCGGTAGTGGTTGTGTGGTGTTTCCCAGGTCTAGCCTGTGATCCGGTAGTGGTTGTGTGGTGTTTCCCAGGTCTAGCCTGTGATCCGGTAGTGGTTGTGTGGTGTTTCCCAGGTCTAGCCTGTGATCCGGTAGTGGTTGTGTGGTGTTTCCCAGGTCTAGCCTGTGATCCGGTAGTGGTTGTGTGGTGTTTCCCAGGTCTAGCCTGTGATCCGGTAGTGGTTGTGTGGTGTTTCCCAGGTCTAGCCTGTGATCCGGTAGTGGTTGTGTGGTGTTTCCCAGGTCTAGCCTGTGATCCGGTAGTGGTTGTGTGGTGTTTCCCAGGTCTAGCCTGTGATCCGGTAGTGGTTGTGTGGTGTTTCCCAGGTCTAGCCTGTGATCCGGTAGTGGTTGTGTGGTGTTTCCCAGGTCTAGCCTGTGATCCGGTAGTGGTTGTGTGGTGTTTCCCAGGTCTAGCCTGTGATCCGGTAGTGGTTGTGTGGTGTTTCCCAGGTCTAGCCTGTGATCCGGTTGTGGTTGTGTGGTGTTTCCCAGGTCGAGCCTGTGATCCGGTAGTGGTTGTGTGGTGTTTCCCAGGTCTAGCCTGTGATCCGGTAGTGGTTGTGTGGTGTTTCCCAGGTCTAGCCTGTGATCCGGTAGTGGTTGTGTGGTGTTTCCCAGGTCTAGCCTGTGATCCGGTAGTGGTTGTGTGGTGTTTCCCAGGTCTAGCCTGTGATCCGGTAGTGGTTGTGTGGTGTTTCCCAGGTCTAGCCTGTGATCCGGTAGTGGTTGTGTGGTGTTTCCCAGGTCTAGCCTGTGATCCGGTAGTGGTTGTGTGGTGTTTCCCAGGTCTAGCCTGTGATCCGGTAGTGGTTGTGTGGTGTTTCCCAGGTCTAGCCTGTGATCCGGTAGTGGTTGTGTGGTGTTTCCCAGGTCTAGCCTGTGATCCGGTAGTGGTTGTGTGGTGTTTCCCAGGTCTAGCCTGTGATCCGGTAGTGGTTGTGTGGTGTTTCCCAGGTCTAGCCTGTGATCCGGTAGTGGTTGTGTGGTGTTTCCCAGGTCTAGCCTGTGATCCGGTAGTGGTTGTGTGGTGTTTCCCAGGTCTAGCCTGTGATCCGGTAGTGGTTGTGTGGTGTTTCCCAGGTCTAGCCTGTGATCCGGTAGTGGTTGTGTGGTGTTTCCCAGGTCTAGCCTGTGATCCGGTAGTGGTTGTGTGGTGTTTCCCAGGTCTAGCCTGTGATCCGGTAGTGGTTGTGTGGTGTTTCCCAGGTCTAGCCTGTGATCCGGTAGTGGTTGTGTGGTGTTTCCCAGGTCTAGCCTGTGATCCGGTAGTGGTTGTGTGGTGTTTCCCAGGTCTAGCCTGTGATCCGGTAGTGGTTGTGTGGTGTTTCCCAGGTCTAGCCTGTGATCCGGTAGTGGTTGTGTGGTGTTTCCCAGGTCTAGCCTGTGATCCGGTAGTGGTTGTGTGGTGTTTCCCAGGTCTAGCCTGTGATCCGGTAGTGGTTGTGTGGTGTTTCCCAGGTCTAGCCTGTGATCCGGTAGTGGTTGTGTGGTGTTTCCCAGGTCTAGCCTGTGATCCGGTAGTGGTTGTGTGGTGTTTCCCAGGTCTAGCCTGTGATCCGGTAGTGGTTGTGTGGTGTTTCCCAGGTCTAGCCTGTGATCCGGTAGTGGTTGTGTGGTGTTTCCCAGGTCTAGCCTGTGATCCGGTAGTGGTTGTGTGGTGTTTCCCAGGTCTAGCCTGTGATCCGGTAGTGGTTGTGTGGTGTTTCCCAGGTCTAGCCTGTGATCCGGTAGTGGTTGTGTGGTGTTTCCCAGGTCTAGCCTGTGATCCGGTAGTGGTTGTGTGGTGTTTCCCAGGTCTAGCCTGTGATCCGGTAGTGGTTGTGTGGTGTTTCCCAGGTCTAGCCTGTGATCCGGTAGTGGTTGTGTGGTGTTTCCCAGGTCTAGCCTGTGATCCGGTAGTGGTTGTGTGGTGTTTCCCAGGTCTAGCCTGTGATCCGGTAGTGGTTGTGTGGTGTTTCCCAGGTCTAGCCTGTGATCCGGTAGTGGTTGTGTGGTGTTTCCCAGGTCTAGCCTGTGATCCGGTAGTGGTTGTGTGGTGTTTCCCAGGTCTAGCCTGTGATCCGGTAGTGGTTGTGTGGTGTTTCCCAGGTCTAGCCTGTGATCCGGTAGTGGTTGTGTGGTGTTTCCCAGGTCTAGCCTGTGATCCGGTAGTGGTTGTGTGGTGTTTCCCAGGTCTAGCCTGTGATCCGGTAGTGGTTGTGTGGTGTTTCCCAGGTCTAGCCTGTGATCCGGTAGTGGTTGTGTGGTGTTTCCCAGGTCTAGCCTGTGATCCGGTAGTGGTTGTGTGGTGTTTCCCAGGTCTAGCCTGTGATCCGGTAGTGGTTGTGTGGTGTTTCCCAGGTCTAGCCTGTGATCCGGTAGTGGTTGTGTGGTGTTTCCCAGGTCTAGCCTGTGATCCGGTAGTGGTTGTGTGGTGTTTCCCAGGTCTAGCCTGTGATCCGGTAGTGGTTGTGTGGTGTTTCCCAGGTCTAGCCTGTGATCCGGTAGTGGTTGTGTGGTGTTTCCCAGGTCTAGCCTGTGATCCGGTAGTGGTTGTGTGGTGTTTCCCAGGTCTAGCCTGTGATCCGGTAGTGGTTGTGTGGTGTTTCCCAGGTCTAGCCTGTGATCCGGTAGTGGTTGTGTGGTGTTTCCCAGGTCTAGCCTGTGATCCGGTAGTGGTTGTGTGGTGTTTCCCAGGTCTAGCCTGTGATCCGGTAGTGGTTGTGTGGTGTTTCCCAGGTCTAGCCTGTGATCCGGTAGTGGTTGTGTGGTGTTTCCCAGGTCTAGCCTGTGATCCGGTAGTGGTTGTGTGGTGTTTCCCAGGTCTAGCCTGTGATCCGGTAGTGGTTGTGTGGTGTTTCCCAGGTCTAGCCTGTGATCCGGTAGTGGTTGTGTGGTGTTTCCCAGGTCTAGCCTGTGATCCGGTAGTGGTTGTGTGGTGTTTCCCAGGTCTAGCCTGTGATCCGGTAGTGGTTGTGTGGTGTTTCCCAGGTCTAGCCTGTGATCCGGTAGTGGTTGTGTGGTGTTTCCCAGGTCTAGCCTGTGATCCGGTAGTGGTTGTGTGGTGTTTCCCAGGTCTAGCCTGTGATCCGGTAGTGGTTGTGTGGTGTTTCCCAGGTCTAGCCTGTGATCCGGTAGTGGTTGTGTGGTGTTTCCCAGGTCTAGCCTGTGATCCGGTAGTGGTTGTGTGGTGTTTCCCAGGTCTAGCCTGTGATCCGGTAGTGGTTGTGTGGTGTTTCCCAGGTCTAGCCTGTGATCCGGTAGTGGTTGTGTGGTGTTTCCCAGGTCTAGCCTGTGATCCGGTAGTGGTTGTGTGGTGTTTCCCAGGTATAGCCTGTGATCCGGTAGTGGTTGTGTGGTGTTTCCCAGGTCTAGCCTGTGATCCGGTAGTGGTTGTGTGGTGTTTCCCAGGTCTAGCCTGTGATCCGGTAGTGGTTGTGTGGTGTTTCCCAGGTCTAGCCTGTGATCCGGTAGTGGTTGTGTGGTGTTTCCCAGGTATAGCCTGTGATCCGGTAGTGGTTGTGTGGTGTTTCCCAGGTCTAGCCTGTGATCCGGTAGTGGTTGTGTGGTGTTTCCCAGGTCTAGCCTGTGATCCGGTAGTGGTTGTGTGGTGTTTCCCAGGTATAGCCTGTGATCCGGTAGTGGTTGTGTGGTGTTTCCCAGGTCTAGCCTGTGATGGTAGTGGTTGTGTGGTGTTTCCCAGGTCTAGCCTGTGATCCGGTAGTGGTTGTGTGGTGTTTCCCAGGTCTAGCCTGTGATCCGGTAGTGGTTGTGTGGTGTTTCCCAGGTCTAGCCTGTGATCCGGTAGTGGTTGTGTGGTGTTTCCCAGGTCTAGCCTGTGATCCGGTAGTGGTTGTGTGGTGTTTCCCAGGTATAGCCTGTGATCCGGTAGTGGTTGTGTGGTGTTTCCCAGGTCTAGCCTGTGATCCGGTAGTGGTTGTGTGGTGTTTCCCAGGTCTAGCCTGTGATCCGGTAGTGGTTGTGTGGTGTTTCCCAGGTCTAGCCTGTGATCCGGTAGTGGTTGTGTGGTGTTTCCCAGGTATAGCCTGTGATCCGGTAGTGGTTGTGTGGTGTTTCCCAGGTCTAGCCTGTGATCCGGTAGTGGTTGTGTGGTGTTTCCCAGGTCTAGCCTGTGATCCGGTAGTGGTTGTGTGGTGTTTCCCAGGTCTAGCCTGTGATCCGGTAGTGGTTGTGTGGTGTTTCCCAGGTCTAGCCTGTGATCCGGTAGTGGTTGTGTGGTGTTTCCCAGGTCTAGCCTGTGATCCGGTAGTGGTTGTGTGGTGTTTCCCAGGTATAGCCTGTGATCCGGTAGTGGTTGTGTGGTGTTTCCCAGGTCTAGCCTGTGATCCGGTAGTGGTTGTGTGGTGTTTCCCAGGTCTAGCCTGTGATCCGGTAGTGGTTGTGTGGTGTTTCCCAGGTCTAGCCTGTGATCCGGTAGTGGTTGTGTGGTGTTTCCCAGGTCTAGCCTGTGATCCGGTAGTGGTTGTGTGGTGTTTCCCAGGTCTAGCCTGTGATCCGGTAGTGGTTGTGTGGTGTTTCCCAGGTCTAGCCTGTGATCCGGTAGTGGTTGTGTGGTGTTTCCCAGGTCTAGCCTGTGATCCGGTAGTGGTTGTGTGGTGTTTCCCAGGTCTAGCCTGTGATCCGGTAGTGGTTGTGTGGTGTTTCCCAGGTCTAGCCTGTGATCCGGTAGTGGTTGTGTGGTGTTTCCCAGGTCTAGCCTGTGATCCGGTAGTGGTTGTGTGGTGTTTCCCAGGTATAGCCTGTGATCCGGTAGTGGTTGTGTGGTGTTTCCCAGGTCTAGCCTGTGATCCGGTAGTGGTTGTGTGGTGTTTCCCAGGTCTAGCCTGTGATCCGGTAGTGGTTGTGTGGTGTTTCCCAGGTCTAGCCTGTGATCCGGTAGTGGTTGTGTGGTGTTTCCCAGGTCTAGCCTGTGATCCGGTAGTGGATGTGTGGTGTTTCCCAGGTCTAGCCTGTGATCCGGTAGTGGTTGTGTGGTGTTTCCCAGGTCTAGCCTGTGATCCGGTAGTGGTTGTGTGGTGTTTCCCAGGTCTAGCCTGTGATCCGGTAGTGGTTGTGTGGTGTTTCCCAGGTCTAGCCTGTGATCCGGTAGTGGTTGTGTGGTGTTTCCCAGGTCTAGCCTGTGATCCGGTAGTGGTTGTGTGGTGTTTCCCAGGTCTAGCCTGTGATCCGGTAGTGGTTGTGTGGTGTTTCCCAGGTCTAGCCTGTGATCCGGTAGTGGTTGTGTGGTGTTTCCCAGGTCTAGCCTGTGATCCGGTAGTGGTTGCGTGGTGTTTCCCAGGTCTAGCCTGTGATCCGGTAGTGGTTGTGTGGTGTTTCCCAGGTCTAGCCTCTGATCCGGTAGTGGTTGTGTGGTGTTTCCCAGGTCTAGCCTGTGATCCGGTAGTGGTTGTGTGGTGTTTCCCAGGTCTAGCCTGTGATCCGGTAGTGGTTGTGTGGTGTTTCCCAGGTCTAGCCTGTGATCCGGTAGTGGTTGTGTGGTGTTTCCCAGGTCTAGCCTGTGATCCGGTAGTGGTTGTGTGGTGTTTCCCAGGTCTAGCCTGTGTTCCGGTAGTGGTTGTGTGGTGTTTCCCAGGTCTAGCCTGTGTTCCGGTAGTGGTTGTGTGGTGTTTCCCAGGTCTAGCCTGTGATCCGGTAGTGGTTGTGTGGTGTTTCCCAGGTCTAGCCTGTGATCCGGTAGTGGTTGTGTGGTGTTTCCCAGGTCTAGCCTGTGATCCGGTAGTAGTTGTGTGGTGTTTCCCAGGTCTAGCCTGTGATCCGGTAGTGGTTGTGTGGTGTTTCCCAGGTCTAGCCTGTGATCCGGTAGTGGTTGTGTGGTGTTTCCCAGGTCTAGCCTGTGATCCGGTAGTGGTTGTGTGGTGTTTCCCAGGTCTAGCCTGTGATCCGGTAGTGGTTGTGTGGTGTTTCCCAGGTCTAGCCTGTGATCCGGTAGTGGTTGTGTGGTGTTTCCCAGGTCTAGCCTGTGATCCGGTAGTGGTTGTGTGGTGTTTCCCAGGTCTAGCCTGTGATCCGGTAGTGGTTGTGTGGTGTTTCCCAGGTCTAGCCTGTGATCCGGTAGTGGTTGTGTGGTGTTTCCCAGGTCTAGCCTGTGATCCGGTAGTGGTTGTGTGGTGTTTCCCAGGTCTAGCCTGTGATCCGGTAGTGGTTGTGTGGTGTTTCCCAGGTATAGCCTGTGATCCGGTAGTGGTTGTGTGGTGTTTCCCAGGTCTAGCCTGTGATCCGGTAGTGGTTGTGTGGTGTTTCCCAGGTCTAGCCTGTGATCCGGTAGTGGTTGTGTGGTGTTTCCCAGGTCTAGCCTGTGATCCGGTAGTGGTTGTGTGGTGTTTCCCAGGTCTAGCCTGTGATCCGGTAGTGGTTGTGTGGTGTTTCCCAGGTCTAGCCTGTGATCCGGTAGTGGTTGTGTGGTGTTTCCCAGGTCTAGCCTGTGATCCGGTAGTGGTTGTGTGGTGTTTCCCAGGTCTAGCCTGTGATCCGGTAGTGGTTGTGTGGTGTTTCCCAGGTCTAGCCTGTGATCCGGTAGTGGTTGTGTGGTGTTTCCCAGGTCTAGCCTGTGATCCGGTAGTGGTTGTGTGGTGTTTCCCAGGTCTAGCCTGTGATCCGGTAGTGGTTGTGTGGTGTTTCCCAGGTATAGCCTGTGATCCGGTAGTGGTTGTGTGGTGTTTCCCAGGTCTAGCCTGTGATCCGGTAGTGGTTGTGTGGTGTTTCCCAGGTCTAGCCTGTGATCCGGTAGTGGTTGTGTGGTGTTTCCCAGGTCTAGCCTGTGATCCGGTAGTGGTTGTGTGGTGTTTCCCAGGTCTAGCCTGTGAGCCTGTGATCCGGTAGTGGTTGTGTGGTGTTTCCCAGGTATAGCCTGTGATCCGGTAGTGGTTGTGTGGTGTTTCCCAGGTCTAGCCTGTGATCCGGTAGTGGTTGTGTGGTGTTTCCCAGGTCTAGCCTGTGATCCGGTAGTGGTTGTGTGGTGTTTCCCAGGTCTAGCCTGTGATCCGGTAGTGGTTGTGTGGTGTTTCCCAGGTCTAGCCTGTGATCCGGTAGTGGTTGTGTGGTGTTTCCCAGGTCTAGCCTGTGATCCGGTAGTGGTTGTGTGGTGTTTCCCAGGTCTAGCCTGTGATCCGGTAGTGGTTGTGTGGTGTTTCCCAGGTATAGCCTGTGATCCGGTAGTGGTTGTGTGGTGTTTCCCAGGTCTAGCCTGTGATCCGGTAGTGGTTGTGTGGTGTTTCCCAGGTCTAGCCTGTGATCCGGTAGTGGTTGTGTGGTGTTTCCCAGGTCTAGCCTGTGATCCGGTAGTGGTTGTGTGGTGTTTCCCAGGTCTAGCCTGTGATCCGGTAGTGGTTGTGTGGTGTTTCCCAGGTCTAGCCTGTGATCCGGTAGTGGTTGTGTGGTGTTTCCCAGGTATAGCCTGTGATCCGGTAGTGGTTGTGTGGTGTTTCCCAGGTATAGCCTGTGATCCGGTAGTGGTTGTGTGGTGTTTTGGATCCGGTAGTGGTTGTAGGTGTCCCAGGTCTAGCCTGTGATCCGGTAGTGGTTGTGTGGTGGTCCCAGGCTCCAGCCTCCTGTGATCCGGTAGTTGTTGTGTGGTGGGTCCAGGCTCCAGGCCTGTGATCCGGTAGTGGGTTAAGGTGCTTCCAGGCCTCAGCCTGTGGATCCGGTAGTGGTTAGGTGGTAGTCCAGGCCCAGCCTGTGATCCGGTAGTGGTTGTGGTGGGCTTCCAGGTCTAGGCTCCAGGATCCGCAGTGGCTGTGTAGGTGTTTCCCCAGGTCCCTAGCCTGCCTGTTATCCGGTAGTGGTTGGGTGTGGTGCTTCCAAGGTCTAGCTCTGTGGATCCGGTAGTGGTTGTGTGTGGTGTTTCCCAGGTCCTAGCCTGTGACCTGGGCAGTGGTTGTGTGGTGTCCAGGCATAGCCTGTGGGATCCGATAGTGTTGTGTGGTGTCCCAGGCCCAGGCCTGCAAGATCCGGTAGTTGTTGTGTGGTTGGCTCCCAGGTTCCCAGCCTGTGATCCGGTAGTGGTTGTGTGGTGTCAGGTCTTGCCTGGTGGATCCCTGGGTAGTGGTTGTGTGGGCATTCTGGTGGCCCAGCCTGGTGATCCAGTAGTGGTTGCCAGGTTTCTCAGGTATGGCTCTTGTGATCCGGTAGTGGCCCTAGTGGTGCTCTGGTGGCTCAGCCTGTGATCCGGTAGTGGTTGGTGGTGGTTGTTTCCTGTGGCCCAGGCCTGTGACCGGCCCAGTGGCTGTGGTGGCTTCCTCAGCCCAGCCTGTGATCCGGTAGTGGTTGTGTGGTGGTTTCCCAGGTATAGCCTGGTGATCCGGTAGTGGTTAGGTGGTTTTTCCCAGGTCCCTAGCCTGGTGATCCGTAGTGGTTGTGGTGGTGGTCCCAGGTCCAAGCTCTGTGGATCCGGCAGTGGTTGTGTGGTGTCCCAGGTCTAGCCTGTGATCCGGTAGTGGTTGTGTGGTGCTCTCCCAGGTCTAGCCTGGTGATCCGGTAGTGGTTGTGTGGTGGTCCCAGGTATAGCCTGTGATCCGGTAGTGGTTGTGTGGTGGTCCAGGTCTAGCCTGGTGATCCCGGTAGGGCTGTGTGGTGGTCCCAGGTTCCAGCCTGTGATCCGGTAGTGGTTGTGTGGTGTTTCCTGCGGTCTAGCCTGGGTGATCCGGTAGGTTGGTTGTGGTGGCGTCCCAGGCTCAGCCTGTAGATCCGGTAGTGGTTGTGTGGTGTTTCCCAGGTCTAGCCCAGGATCCGGCAGTGGTTGTTTGCGTTTCCTGGTTGGTCTAGCCTGTGATCCGGTAGTGGTTGTGTGGTGGCTTCCTGCGGCCCAGCCTGTGATCCGGGTAGTGGTTGTGTGGTGCTCTCAGGTTCAGCCTGTGGATCCGGCAGTGGTTGTGTGGTGGCTTCCCAGGTCTAGCCTGGTGATCCGGTAGTGGTTGTGTGGTGGTCTGTGTATAGCCTGTGATCCGGGTAGTGGTTGTGTGGTTGTCCAGGCCCAGCCTGGTGATCCGGTAGTGGTTGTGTGGTGGGCCTCCCCTGTGGCCCAGCCTCCTGGTGATCCGGGTAGTGGTTGTGTGGTGTCCAGGTTCAGCCTGGGTGATCCGGTGTAGTGGTTGTGTGGTGGTCCTGGTGTCCAGCCTGTGATCCGGTAGTGGTTGTGTGGTGTCCCAGGCCCAGCCTGTGATCCGGGTAGTGGTTGGTTGTGGGTGGGTTTCCTAGGCCCAGCCTGTGATCCGGTAGAGTGGTTGTGGTGGTGCTCCCAGGCCCCAGCCTCTGTGATCCGGGTAGTGGTTGTGTGGCAGGTCCCCAGGCCCAGCCTGTGATCCGGTAGTAGTTGTGTGGTGTCCCAGGTCTAGCCTGTGATCCGGTAGTGTTGCAGTGGTGTCCCAGGTCTAGCCTGGTGATCCCGGTAGTGGCTGTGTGGTGGTTTCCCTGGCTCCAGCCTGTGATCCGGTAGTGTTGTGTGGTGTCCCAGGTTCAGCCTGTGGATCCGGTAGTGGTTGTGTGGTGCTTCTCAGGTCTAGCTTTCCCAGATCCGTGTGTTGTGTGGTGTTTCCTGTGGTCCTAGCCTGTGATCCGGTAGTGGTTGTGTGGTGTCCCAGGCTCCAGCTTCCTGTGATCCGGGTAGTGGTTGTGTGGTGGTTTCCTGGGTGGGTTCAGCCTGGGTGATTCCGGTAGTGGTTAGTGGTGTCCCAGGCTCAGCTCAGATCCCCGGGTAGTGGTTGTGGTGTTTCCTGCGGTCTGCGCCTGTGATCCGGTAGTGGTTAGTGGTGGCTTCCAGGTCTGGCCTGTGATCCGGTTAGTGGTTGTGTGTGCTCTGGTGGCCCAGCTCAGCCCCAGTGGATCCGGTAGTGGTTGTGTGGTGTCCCAGGTCTAACCTGGGTGATCCGGTAGTGGTTGTGTGGTGTTTCCTGGTTGGCTCCAGCCTGGTGATCCGGTAGGGTTGTGTGGTGCTTCCCAGGTCCCAGCCTGTGATCCGGTAGTGGTTGTGTGGTGTCCCTATGGGCTCAGCCTGTGGATCCGGTAGTGGTTGTGTGGTGGTTTCCTAAGGTCTAGCCTGTGATCCGGGTAGTGGTTATGTGGTGGCTCTCAGGCCTCAGCCTGTGATCCGGGGTAGTGGTTGTGTGGCTCTTGCGTCTAGCCTCGGTGATCCGGCCAGTGGTTGTGTGGTGTCCCAGGCATAGCCTGTGATCCGGTAGGGTTGTGTGGTGGCTTCCCAGGTCTAGCTCAGATCTGCAGTGGTTAGTGGTGTCCCAGGTCCCTGTAGCCTGCAGATCCGGTAGTGGTTCAGGTGGTGTCCAGGTCTAGCCTGGTTGATCCGGTAGGTGGTGCCAGTGGTAAGGCTTCCCAGGTTCAGCCTGTGATCCTGGGTAGTGGTTGTGGTTGTGCTTCCTGGTGTCCCTAGCCTGTGGATCCGGTAGTGGTTGTGTGGTGTCCAGTCTAACCTGTGATCTCCGGTAGTGGGTTGTGTGGTGCTTTCCCAGGCCCAGCCTGTGATCCGGTGGCAGTGTGGTGTCCCAGGTCCCTAACCCGCTGGTGATCCTGGTAGTGGTTGTGTGGTGGTCCTCATGGGTCTAGCCTGTGATCCGGTAGTGGTTGTGTGGTGTTTCCCTGAGGGTCTAGCTCCTGTGATCCGGCAGTGTGGTTGTGTGGGTGCTCCCCAGGTCATAGCCTGTGATCCGGGTAGTGGGTTGTGTGGTGTTTCCCATGGTCCCTAGCTCCTGTGATCCGGGCAGTGGTTGTGTGGTGCTCTCCCAGGCTCTTAGCCTGTGATCCGGTAGTGGTTGTGTGGTGCTCCCAGGTCATAGCCTGTGATCCGGTAGGTTGTGTGGTGGTTTCCCAGGCCCAACCTGTGGATCCGCAGTGGTTGTGTGGTGCTCCCAGGTCCCTAGCCTGTGATCCGGTAGTGGTTGTGTGGTGCCTCCCAGGTCTAGCCTGTGATCCGGTAGTGGTTGTGTGGGTGCTTCCCAGGTTGGCCCAGCCTGTGACCCGGCCAGTGGCTTGTGTGGTGCTCTTCCAGGTCTAGCCTGTGATCCGGTAGTGGTTGTGTGGTGTTTCCCAGGCTCCTAGCCTGTGATCCGGTAGTGGTTGTGTGGTAAGCTCCTCCCAGGCTTCAGCCTGGTGATCCGTAGTGGATGAGTGGTGCTCTCCCAGGTCTAGCCTGTGATCCGGTAGTATTGTGTGGTGCTTTCCCTAGGTATAGCCTGGTGATCCGGGTAGGTTGGTTGGGGTGGGTGGTCCCAGGTCTTAGCCCTGTGAGGCTCAGGGTTGTCCTGGTGCTCAGGTCCTAGGGCCTCAGATCCGGTTAGTGGTTGGTGTCCTGCTTCCCAGTCTAGCTCCTGTTGATCCGGTAGTGGTTGTGTGGTGTTTCCCTAGGTCTAGCCTGTGATCCGGCAGTGGTTGTGTGGTGTTTCCCAGGCCTAGCCTGTGATCCGGTAGTGGTTGTGTGTCCCAGGCATAGCCTGTGGATCCGGTAGGTTGTGTGGGTGCTTCCCAGGTCTAGCCTGTGATCCGGTGCAGGCTGGTTGTGGTGGGCTGCTTATGTATAGCCTGTGATCCAGGGTAGTGGTTGTGGTGGTCCAGGCTTCAGCCTGGTGGATCCAGCCAGTGGTTGTGTGGTGCTTCCTGCGGGCCCACTCGGGTGATCCGGTAGTGGTTGTGTGGTGCTTCCTCAGGTATAGCCTCTGCATCCGGTAGTGGTTGTGGTTGTCCCAGGCCCAACCCTGGTGATCCGGCAGTGGCTGTGTGTGGCCTCCCAGGCCCAGCCTGTCATCCGGTAGTGGTTGTGTGGTGTTTCCTATAAGTCTAAGCCTGTGATCCGGTAGTGGTTGTGTGGTGTTTCCCAGGCTCTAGCCCTGTGATCCGGGTAGTGGTTGTGTGGTGCTCACAGGTCTAGCCTGGTGATCCGGTAGTGGTTGTGTGGTGTTTCCCAGGCAGGCCCACCCTTCCAGATCCGGCAGTGGCTTGTGTGGTGCTTTCCTGAGGTCCAGTTCTTGTGATCCGGCAGTGGTTGTGGGTGGTGTTTCCCCAGGTCCCTAGCCTGTGATCCGGCAGTGGTTGTGTGGTGCTCTCCTAGGTCTGCTTTCTGTGATCCGGGTAGTGGTTGTGTGGTGCCTTCCTGGTGTCTCCAGCCTGTGATCCGGCAGTGGTTGTGTGGTGCTTTCCCAGGTTGGCCCAGCCTGTGATCCGGTAGTGGTTGGTTAGTGGTGCTTTCCCCATAGTGTCCTAGCCTGTCATCCTGGGTAGTGGTTGTGTGGGTGTTTCCTCAGGTCTAGCCTTGTGATCCGGTAGTATTAGTGGGTGGGTCTCCCAGGTCCCTAGCTCCTGTGATCCGGTAGTGGTTGTGTGGTGCTTTCCCAGGTCCCTAGCTCCTGTGATCCGGTAGTGGCTTGTGTGGTGTTTCTTCCCCAGGTCTAGCCTGTGATCCGGGCAGTGGTTGTGTGGTGTTTCCCAGGTCTAGCCTGTGATCCGGGGTAGTGGCTTGTGTGGTGCTTTCCCAGGTATAGCCTCGTGATCCGGCAGTGGTTAGTGGTTGTCATGGTCTAGCCTGTGATTCCCGGTAGTGGTTGGTCTGGAGTTTCCTGGTGGCCCAGCTCCTGTGGATCCAGTGGTTGTGTGGGTGCTCTCCCCAGGTGGCCCTAAGCCTGTGATCCGGTGCAGGTATTGAGTGGTGCTCTCCCAGGTCTAGCCTCCTGTGATCCGGGTAGTGGTTGAGGTGGTGTTTCCAGGTCCCTAGCCTCAGATCCGGTAGTGGTTGTGTGGTGTTTCCCAGGTCTAGCCTGTGATCCTGGCAGTGGTTGTGTGGTGGCTTCCCAGGTCTTAGCCTGTGATCCGGTTAGTGGTTGTGGTGTTTCCTGTGTCCTACTTGTGATCCGGGTAGTGGTTGTGTGGTGTTTCCAGGTCTAGCCTGTATCCGGTAGGCCTGTGTGGTGTCCCAGGCCCAGCCAGTGATCCGGTAGTGGTTGTGTGGTGTCCTCCAGGTCTAGCCTGTGATCCGGTAGTGGGTGGTTGTATGGTGTTTCCCAGGTCTAGCCTACAGATCCGGCAGTGGTTGTGTGGTGTTTCTTCCAGGTGGCCCTAGCTCCTGTTGATCCGGTAGTTGGTTGTGTGGGTGCTTTCCCAGGCCCAGCCTGTGATCCGGGTAGTGGTTGTGTGGTGCTTTCCCAGGCTCTAGCCTGTGATCCGGTAGTGGTTGTGTGGTGTTTCCCTAAGGCCCAGGCCTGGGTGATCCGGTAGTGGTTCTGTGTGGTGCTCTCCCAGGTCTAGCCTGTGATCCGGTAGTGGTTGGTTGAGGGTGCTCTGGCGGTCCCTAGCCTGTGATCCGGTAGGTTGGTTGGGGGGTGGGTGCTTTCCCAGGCCCATAGCCTGTGATCCGGTAGTGGTTGGTTGTGGTGTTTCCCAGGTCCCTAGCCTGTGATCCGGTAGTGGTTGTGTGGGTGTTTCCTGGAGGGTCTAGCCTCGTGATCCATGGGTAGTGGTTGTGTGGTGTTTCCCAGGTCTAGCCTGTGATCCGGTAGTGGTTGTGTGGTGCTCCCAGGTGGCCCTAGCCTGTGATCCGGTAGTGGTTCTGTGGTGCGTTTCCCAGGTCTAGCCTCCTGTGATCCGGGTAGTGGTTGGTTGTGGTGTTTCCTGCCAGGCTCTAGCCTCTGCATCCGGTAGTGGTTGTGTGGGGTGCTCTCCTAGGTCTAGCCTCAGATCCGGTAGTGGCTTAGTGGTGGTTTCCGTCCCAGGTTCTAGGCCTGCGATCCGGTTAGTGGTTGTGTGGCGTTTCCCAGGTCATAGCCTGTGATCCTGGGTAGTGGTTGTGTGGCGCTCCCTGGAGGTCTAGCCTGTGATCCGGTAGTGGTTGTGGTGGTGTTTCCTGAGGTCTAGCCTGTGATCCGGGGGTAGTGGTTGTGTGGTGGACTTTCCCAGGTCTAGCCTGTGATCCGGTAGTGGTTGTGTGGTGCTTTCCCAGGTCTAGCCTGTGATCCGGTAGTGGTTGTGTGGTGTTTCCCAGGCTCCTAGCCTGTGATCCGGTAGTGGTTGTGTGGTGCTTTCCAGGTCTAGCTCCTGTGATCCGGGTAGTGGATGTGGTGCTCCTCAAGGCTCTAGCCTGTGATCCGGCAGTGGTTGTGTGGTGTTTCCCAGGCTACCAGCCTGGTCATCCAGGTAGTATTTGTGTGGTGCTCTCCCAGGTCCCTAGCCTCGTGATCCGGCAGTGGTTGTGTGGGTGCTCTCCCAGGTCTAGCCTGTTGATCCGGTAGTGGCTTGTGTGGTGTTTCCCAGGCGTCTAGCCCAGTATCCGGTAGTGGTTCTGTGGTGTTTCCCAGGTATAGCCTGTGATCCGGTAGTGGTTGTGTGGTGCTCTGCCCAGGTATAGCCTCCAGATCCCGGGTAGGGTTGGTTAGCTGGTGCTTTCCAGGCCTGTCTAGCCTGTGATCCAGTAGTGGTTGGTTGTGGTGGTCCCAGGCTTCCAGCCTGTGATCTGCAGTGGTTGTAGTGGTATCCTAGGCATAGCCTGGGTGGATTCCGGTAGGTGGCTGTCCTGGTGTCCTAGGCTCCAGTATGTGATCCGGTAGTGGCTTGTGTGGTGTTTCCCAGGTCATAGCCTGTGATCCAAGGTAGTGGTTGTGTGGGTGCTTCCCTGGAGGTCTAGCCTGTGATCCGGGCAGTGGTTGTGTGGTGCTCTCACCAGGTCCCTAGCCTGTGATCCGGTAGTGGGCTAGTGGTGCTCTCTGTGTATACCCTGCAGATCCGGGTAGTGGTTGTGTGGTGCTTTGCCCAGGTCTAGCCTGTGATCCGGTAGTGGTTGTGTGGTGTTTCCCAGGTCTAGCCTGTGATCCGGGTAGTGGCTTGTGTGGTGCTTTCCCAGGCTTCAGCCTGAGATCCGGGTAGTTGGTTGTGTGGTGTTTCCCAGGTCTAGCCTGTGATCCGGTCAGTGGTTGTGTGGTGCTCTTCCCAGGTCCTAGCCTTGCAGATCCGGCAGTGGTTGTATGGTGGCTTGCCTCCCAGGTCTAGCCTGTGATCCGGTAGTGGCTTAGGTGAAGGGTCCTCCCAGGTCTAGCCTGTGATCCGGGTAGTGGTTGTTGTGGTGCTTTCCCAGGTCTAGCCTGTGATCCGGGCAGTGGTTAAGGTGGGTGCTCCTATGTCTAGCCTGTGATCCGGTAGTGGCTTGTGTGGTGCTCTTCCCCAGGTCTCAGCCTGTGATCCGGCCAGGTTGTGTGGTGCTTTCCCAGGCTCCTAGCCTGTGATCCGGGTAGTGGCTTGTGTGGTGGGTTGCTCTCAGGTTGGCCCAGCCTCCAGATCCGGTAGTGGCTTGTATGGTGCTTCCCAGGTCTAGCCTGTGATCCGGCAGTGGGTTATGTGGTGTTTCCCAGGTCTAGCCTGTGATCCGGTAGGGTCTTGTGTGGTGCCTCCAGGTATCCAGCCTTGTCATCCGGTAGTGGTTGTGTGGTGCTTTCCTGAGGTCCCTAGCCTGTGATCCGGGTAGTGGTTGAGGTGGTGCTTTCCTATGGTATAGCTTCTGAGATCCGGTAGTGGTTGTGTGGTGTTTCCTGGTGTCTAAGCGCCTGTGATCCCGGCAGTGGTTGTGTGGTGTTTCTCCAGGTCTCCAGCCTGTGATCCGGTAGTGGTTGGTTGGAAGTCCCAGGTCCCAGGCCCAGCCCTGTGATCCAGGGTAGTGGTTGTATACAGGTGTTTCTCTGGCCCAGGTCCTAACAGATCCGGGTAGTATTAGTGGTGGTCTCCCAGGTCTAGCCTTAGTTATCCGGGTAGTTGGTTGTGTGTGGTCTTTCCAGGTGCATAGCCTGTGATCCGGTAGTGGTTGTGTGGTGTTTCCCTAGGCTCTAGCCTGTGATCCGGTAGTGGTTGTGTGGTGTTTCTGTTGAACCCCTAGGTCAGATCCGGCCAGTCCTTAGTGGTATCCAGGTCTAGCCCTGGTTGATCCGTGGTTGTCTCTGGTCCCAGGTCTAGCCTGCCTGTGATCCGGTAGTGGTTGTGGGGTGGTGTTTCCCTTCCCAGGCCCAGCCTGTGATCCGGTAGTGGTTGTGTGGAAAGCCTCTCAGGTTCTAGCCTGTGATCCCGGTAGTGGCTTGTGTGGTGCTCCCAGGTCTAGCCTGTGATCCGGCAGTGGCTTGTGTGGTGCCTTCCTATTGGCCCAGCTTCAGATCCCGGCAGTGGTTGTGTGGTGTTTCCTCTACCCAGGCATAGCCTGTGATCCGGTAGTGGTTGTGTGGTGCTTCCTGTATTCAGCCTGTGGATCCGGGTAGTGGTTGTGTGGTGTTTCCAGTTCCTAGCCTGGTGATCCGGTAGTGGTTAGGTGGGTGTCCTCCCCATGGTGTCTGTAGTCTAGGGGCTGTGATCCGGTAGGTTGTGTGTGGGTGCTTCCCAGGTCTAGCCTGTGACTGGGGTAGTGGTAGGTGGTGCTGTCAGGTCTAGCCTGTGATCCGGTAGGTTGGTTATGTGGTGCTTCCTGTCAGCCTGTGATCCGGTAGTGGTTGTGTGGTGCTTCCCCAGGTCTAGCCTGTGATCCGGTAGTAAGGGTTGTGTGGTGCTTCCCCAGGTCTAGCCTGTGATCCGGTAGTGGTTGTGTGGTGCTCCCTGCAAGTCAGCCTGTGATCCGGTAGTGGTGTGTGGTGTTTCCAGGTCTAGCCTGTGATCCGGTAGTGGTTGTGTGGTGCTTTCCCAGGTCTAGCCTGTGATCCGGTAGTGGTTGTGTGGTGCTTCCATGGCTAGCCTGTGATCCGGTAGTGGGGTTGTGTGGTGCCTTCCTAGTCCAGGTTCAGCCTGTGATCCGGTAGTGGTTGTGTGTGCTTCCTGTGGCCCAGCCCTCTAGCCTGTGATCCGGTAGTGGTTGTGTGGTGCCTTCCCAGGTCCCTAGCCCTCCGTGATCCTGGTAGTGGCTGTGTGGTGCTTCCCAGGTCCCTAGCCTGCCTGGGGATCCGGTAGTGGTTGTGTGGTGTTTCAGGTATAGCTGTAGATCCGGTAGTGGTTGTGTGGTACCTCCTTTCCCAGGTCCTAGCTCTGTGATCCGGTAGTGGTTGTGTGGTGCTTCCTGGTGTCTAGCCTGTGTTATCCGGTGGCCCAGTGGGGTAGGTGGTGTCCTGGTGGCTCCCCAGGTCTAGCCTGTGATCCGGTAGTGGTTGTGTGGTGCTTCCCAGGCTAGCCTGTGATCCGGTAGTGGTTAGTGTGGTGTTTCTCAGGTCTGTAGCCTCAGATCCGGAGTTATTAGTCCAGGTCCCAGGCCCCAGATCCGGTAGTGGTTGTGTGGTGTTTCCCAGGTCTAGCCTGTGATCCGGTAGTGGTTGTGTGGTGCTTCCCAGGCTAGCCTGTGATCCGGTAGTGGTTGTGTGGGTGTTTCCAGGTCCTAGCCTGTGATCCGGGTAGTGGTTGTGTGGTGCTCTGTGTATAGCTGCTGTGATCCGGTAGTAAGTGGTGCGGTGCTTCAGGCCTCAGCCTGTGATCCGGTAGTGGTTGTGTGGTGCTTCCCTAGGTCTAGCCCAGGCCCAGTCCGATCCGGTAGTGGTTGTGTGGTGTTTCCCAGGTATAGCCCCTGTGATCCGGTAGTGGTTGTGTGGTGCCTCAGGTCTAGCCTGTGATCCAGTAGTGGTTGTGTGGTGTTTCCTATGGGTCTAGCCTGTGATCCGGTAGTGGTTGTGTGGTGCCTTTCCCCAGGTCTAGCCTGTGATCCGGTAGTGGTTGTGTGTGCCTCCTGTATAGTCTAGCCTGTGATCCGGTAGTGGTTGTGTGGTGCTTCCCAGGTCTAGCCTGCATCCCGGTAGTTAGGTTGTGGCGGAGGCCTCCCAGTCTGTTAGCCCCTGCATCCAGTGTGCCCAGGAGCTCCAGGTTCCCAGCCTGGCCAGATCCGGTAGTGGTTGTGTGGTGTTCCAGTCCCAGCCTGGTAATTCCGGTATAGTGTGGTTGTTCCTGGGTGTCTAGCCTGTGATCCGGTAGTGGCTTGTGTGGTGCTTCCCAGGTCTAGCCTGGTGATCCGGTAGTGGTTGTATGGTGTCTCCCAGGTTCAGCCTGTGATCCGGTAGTGGTTCTGTGTGGTGCTTCCTGTGTCTAGCCTGTGATCCGGGTAGTGGTTGTAGTGGTGGTCTCCAGGTGATCCAGCCTGCAGATCCGGTTAGTGGTTGTGTGGTGCTTCCCAGGTCTAGCTCCTGATCCGGTAGTGGTTGTGTATGCTTTCCCAGGTCTAGCCTGTGATCCGGTAGTGGTTGTGTGGTGTTTCCCAGGCTCCAGCCTGTGATCCGGTAGTGTTGTGTGGTGCTCCCAGGTCTGGTAGCCTGTGATCCGGTAGTACTGTTAGGGAGCCTTCCAGGTCTGAGGCCTAGCCTGTGATCCGGCAGTGGTTGTGTGGTGTTTCCCAGGCTCCAGCCTGTGATCCGGTTGTGGTTGTGTGGTGTCTCAGGTCTAGCCTGTGATCCGGTAGTGGTTGTATGGTGCTTCCCAGGTCTAGCTCTGTGATCCGGTAGTGGTTGTGTGGTGTTTCCTGTGTCTAGCCTGTTATCCGGTAGTTGTTGTGTGGTGCCTCCTATAGTCTAGTCAGCCATCCGGGTAGTGGGACAGTGGTACCTTCCAGCTCTCAGCCTGCATCCGGTAGTGCTGTCCCAGGTTCCCAGCCTATCCGTCAGATCCAGTAGTGGTTGTGTGGTGTTTCTGTGGTCTAGCCTGTGATCCGGTAGTGGTTGTGTGGTGTTTCCAAGGTCTAGCCTGTGATCCGGTAGTTACAGGTGTCCAGGCTCAGCCTGTGATCCGGTAGTGGTTGTGTGGTGTTTCCCCAGGTCTAGCCTGTGATCCGGTAGTGGTTGTGTGGTGTTTCCCTGGTGTCTAGCTCCTGTGATCCTGCAGTGGTTGTGTGGTGCCTTTCCATGGGTCTAGCCTGTGATCCGTAGTGGTTGTGTGGTGTTTCCCAGGCTAGCTTCCCGATCCGGTAGTGGTGTGGTGTTTCCCAGGTCTAGCCTGTGATCCGGGTAGTGGTTGTGTGGTGCTTCAGGTCTAGCCTCCGGCAGATCCTGTGATCCGGTAGTGGTTGTGTGGTGTTTCAGGTCTAGCCTGTGATCCGGGTAGTGGTTGTGTGGTGTCCTCCCAGGTCTAGCTGTGATCCGTTAGTGCTGTGTGGTGTTTCCTGGTGGCTCCAGCCTGTGATCCGGTAGTGGTTGTGTGGTGTTTCCTAGGTCTAGCCTCTAGATCCGGTAGTGGTTGTGTGGTGTTTCCTGGTAAGGTCTCCAGCCTGTGATCGGTAGTGGTTGGTGTGGCCCAGTTCCAGGCCCAGCCTGTGATCCGGTAGTGGCTTGTGTGGCCGTCAGGTCCAGCCTGTGATCCAGTAGTGGTTGTGTGGGTGTTTCCCTCCCCAGGTCTAGCCCTGTGATCCGGTAGTGGTTGTGTGTGGTGTCAGGCCTCCAGCCTGTGATCCGGTAGTGGTTGTGTGGTGCTCCCAGGTCTAGCCTGTGATCCGGTAGGTTGGGGTTGTGCCTGGTGTCAGGTTGGCCTGGGGTGATTCCGGCCCAGTATCAGGTTGGTGTTCCCAGCTCCCAGCCTGTGATCCGGTAGTGGTTGTGTGTGGTGCTCAGGTCTAGCCTGAGATCCGGTAGTGGTTGTGTGGTGTTTCCAGGTCTAGCCTGTGATCCGTAGTGGCTGTGTGGTGTTTCTGGTTCCCTGGTTCCCAGCCTGTGATCCGGTAGTAATAGGTAGTATAGTGGTTTGCAATCCCAGGTCCCTAGCCTGTGATCCGGTAGTGGTTGTGTGGTGTCTAGCCTGTGATCCGGTAGTGGCTGTGTGTGTCCCAGTATAGCCAAGTGATCCGGTAGTGTGGTGCTTGGTTGTTCCCAGGTTCCCTAGCCTGTGATCCGGGTAGTGGTTGTGTGGGTGTTTCCCAGGTCAGCCTGTGATCCGGTAGTGGTTGTGTGGTGTTCCCAGGTATAGCCTGTGATCCGGTATGTGGTTGCCCAGGCCCTAGCCTCAGATCCGGTAGTGGTTGTGTGGTGTTTGCCCAGGTTCAGCCTGCATCCCGGTTAGTGGGTCCGGTAGTGGTTGCTGGTGTTTCCCAGGTTCAGCCTGTGATCCGGTAGTGGTTGTGTCCCAGGTAGCTTCTGTGATCCGGCTTATGCCATCCGGTGTGTTGTGTGGTGTTCCCAGTCTAGCCCAGATCCGGTA
>NW_027196848.1:0-76392 GCF_038502225.1 Cherax quadricarinatus
AGTATAAGTACCAGAGCAATACAAGCAACACAGTTTTACTAAGTATAAGTACCAGAGCAATACAAGCAACACAGTTTTACTAAGTATAAGTACCAGAGCAATACAAGCAACACAGTTTTACTAAGTATAAGTACCAGAGCAATACAAGCAACACAGTTTTACTAAGTATAAGTACCAGAGCAATACAAGCAACACAGTTTTACTAAGTATAAGTACCAGAGCAATACAAGCAACACAGTTTTACTAAGTATAAGTACCAGAGCAATACAGGCAACACAGTTTTACTAAGTATAAGTACCAGAGCAATACAAGCAACACAGTTTTACTAAGTATAAGTACCAGAGCAATACAAGCAACACAGTTTTACTAAGTATAAGTACCAGAGCAATACAAGCAACACAGTTTTACTAAGTATAAGTACCAGAGCAATACAAGCAACACAGTTTTACTAAGTATAAGTACCAGAGCAATACAAGCAACACAGTTTTACTAAGTATAAGTACCAGAGCAATACAAGCAACACAGTTTTACTAAGTATAAGTACCAGAGCAATACAAGCAACACAGTTTTACTAAGTATAAGTACCAGAGCAATACAAGCAACACAGTTTTACTAAGTATAAGTACCAGAGCAATACAAGCAACACAGTTTTACTAAGTATAAGTACCAGAGCAATACAGGCAACACAGTTTTACTAAGTATAAGTACCAGAGCAATACAAGCAACACAGTTTTACTAAGTATAAGTACCAGAGCAATACACGCAACACAGTTTTACTAAGTATAAGTACCAGAGCAATACAGGCAACACAGTTTTACTAAGTATAAGTACCAGAGCAATACAAGCAACACAGTTTTACTAAGTATAAGTACCAGAGCAATTCAAGCAACACAGTTTTACTAAGTATAAGTACCAGAGCAATACAAGCAACACAGTTTTACTAAGTATAAGTACCAGAGCAATACAAGCAACACAGTTTTACTAAGTATAAGTACCAGAGCAATACAAGCAACACAGTTTTACTAAGTATAAGTACCAGAGCAATACAAGCAACACAGTTTTACTAAGTATAAGTACCAGAGCAATACAAGCAACACAGTTTTACTAAGTATAAGTACCAGAGCAATACAAGCAACACAGTTTTACTAAGTATAAGTACCAGAGCAATACAAGCAACACAGTTTTACTAAGTATAAGTACCAGAGCAATACAAGCAACACAGTTTTACTAAGTATAAGTACCAGAGCAATACAAGCAACACAGTTTTACTAAGTATAAGTACCAGAGCAATACAAGCAACACAGTTTTACTAAGTATAAGTACCAGAGCAATACAAGCAACACAGTTTTACTAAGTATAAGTACCAGAGCAATACAAGCAACACAGTTTTACTAAGTATAAGTACCAGAGCAATACAAGCAACACAGTTTTACTAAGTATAAGTACCAGAGCAATACAAGCAACACAGTTTTACTAAGTATAAGTACCAGAGCAATACAAGCAACACAGTTTTACTAAGTATAAGTACCAGAGCAATACAAGCAACACAGTTTTACTAAGTATAAGTACCAGAGCAATACAAGCAACACAGTTTTACTAAGTATAAGTACCAGAGCAATACAAGCAACACAGTTTTACTAAGTATAAGTACCAGAGCAATACAAGCAACACAGTTTTACTAAGTATAAGTACCAGAGCAATACAAGCATCACAGTTTTACTAAGTATAAGTACCAGAGCAATACAGGCAACACACTTATACTAAGTATAAGTACCAGAGCAATACAGGCAACACAGTTTTACTAAGTATAAGTACCAGAGCAATACAAGCAACACAGTTTTACTAAGTATAAGTTCCAGAGCAATACAAGCAACACAGTTTTAGTAAGTATAAGTACCAGAGCAATACAGGCAACACAGTTTTACTAAGTATAAGTACCAGAGCAATACAGGCAACACAGTTTTACTAAGTATAAGTACCAGAGCAATACAGGCAACACAGTTTTACTAAGTATAAGTACCAGAGCAATACAACTTATAATGCATATGTTATAAATTAGTAAATTATAACCGCTAATTGAGAAAAAAAATGGAACTGATGTAAAAAGTAACAAGTGAATGGAAATTTTGAATTAGTTTGATGCATTTATAAGTGAAGAGCGAAGATCACTTTAGTGTTAAGTTAATAGTTTTAGTCCCCCCCCCATACCCATTATGAGGCACATAATGGGCAAGTTACAGTGGTATTAAACCTTTTTCAAACTTATGATATGGTTACCATTGTAATGAGTTGTTCATAAAGACATTAATTCAGTCACCCAAAACACCTTGCAGAGTAATTTATATATGGATTTGAATATTTTACATCTTATACCTAACAAGGTATATTGAAATTTTGAAAAGTTTAAGTGGTTAAAAGTTATTAACAAAACGACATTATCAGGGTACTTTTCATCGATACCATGCCTAACCCTTCTAGGGTAGGGTAGGTGCCTGAGCCCGAGCCTTTACCTCATAAGACTGTCATTCCCATTTGCCCCCTTGGGGCGGGGATGGCAGACCAGAGAGGCCTAGCTTGTGGCTAGGCCTGGGGACAGTTGGTCCCAAAGATGAGGAGGTACTTGTGCCTCCTCCCATGGGAGACTTAGGTCTCAGACACTCCCTAAAGAGGGAGCCAAGACCGGGCCACCACTTGGAAAAGGCCCGGGCCGGGAGAATACAGGCGAATCTTTAATAATAATAATAATAATAATAAGGGTACTTTTGCAGAAAGGATAGTTTCTCATGTTACAGTCTGCCTAGTAAGGTCATTGAAGCTAAAACCTTGGGTAGCTTCAAATGTAAGTTAGATAAATACATGAGTGAGAAGTTGAATTTAAGTGTGATTTGCCCAACTTGAGTATTATAATAGGGTTGTCAAACCTTATTCCTTGGGTAGCACTGGAAATAGGTTTGGGAAATACTTTTGTTAAGACGGTTTGGGATTGAGTAACCCCTGCCTAGTATGGGCCAGTAGGCCTCCTCCAGTGTTTCTCCATATGTTGTAATAAAAGGTGGAGCGAGTTTCAACAGAACACAGGGACACCTGTATGATAAGGTAACAATGTTGGATAGGACATAGTAACACAACGTGAGAGCGTGTAGAATTACGTCAGCTGTGAGTGGAGACATCAGCTGTGGATGGCTACTTACACTGTCTATAGTGACTTTATGTACAGTCATTAATTACAAGTATGAATGTTTGCCTCAGTGGAGAGGTGAATGATGCAACAGAACCGTCTGGATGTGGCGCCTATCATCTGTGAAGACGTCTGGATGTTGTGCCTATCATCTTTGAAGACACATAACTATGGCTCTTATCCTCTGTGGAGACATGTGTATGTGGCGCTTATCCTATGTGAAGACGTGTGAATGTGGCTCCTATCATCTGTTTGAATGAGGCGCCTATCCTATGACGGGACTTCTAGCCAAACAAACATTGACACAGCCTCTTTTGCTGTCGAGCTTCCAGCATGGCGGTTTACACGGTGAGATAATACTGTGCCCATGTGCGTTGCGTGGTGCTGGAGAGACAAATATGGCTGAGAGGAGGAGAAGCAGGAGGTAGCAGAGGGACGGAACCTTCATTGGTGTGTGCCCAGCAGCAAGTGTTGGGTAACTTGCCTATACGTCTTGCCTCGCCTGAGGATGGTACTGGACTGGTGGCGGTGGCTGATTATTCCTTACAATATAACAGCGTCACTTGACGCGGGTTTTCATCACATAATGTAAAGTCACTTGTTAAGCATCCGCTGGTTTACCCCAGCTGGATTTTCCACTCCATTAAGGAAAAAACAGATGTGCTGTGAGCGTATCCCAACAGTTTATTATTGTTGAACTGGTCTGGCCAAGGCTACTATCGTCTTCCTCTTTCTGAAATGAATTTTTTCTATGATTCTTCTAATATCCTTCCATTATTACTCTGTTATATATATCTTCACTTACTACGCCTTCTTCATATGTTTATCTGATTGATTTTCATACTGGTCCTAAGGAAGGTTGGAGGAAGGAGGTAAAGGTTTTGGAGTGATAGGGACTTGGACATCCAACAGGCTTTTGTGATTGGGTTAGTAGCTAGTGGCGGTAGGTGACATGATTTGACGTGCTGAAATACGAGCAAGGTAACATTAATAAAGTGATTCGGGAAACCGGTTAGCCGGACCTGAGTCCTGGAGGTGGGAAGCACAGTACCTGCACTATAATAAAAGTATTAACTTTTATTATAATGTTACACTGTATTTACCAATGTTCTCAATGTTGCATTAGATTGAGAAAGTTCCAGGTGAGCGAGAAATATCTTAATGAAGATATCCAAATGCTGAACATGATTCTGATTCATCATTCTTCACATTGATGGGAAATACCGTTCTGAGATGTAGTATTTCCTGTGTGATTGTTTCAGCTCTGCTGGAATCAAACATTTTTTTTATCTAGCCGTGGTTACTGAACCCAAATTGGACTGCTCAACGATATTTTAGTTGCCCTACAAAGAAATTTGTTTCTTTTCTATGGGTTATTAACCTCAGAAAATCCAATAATAATCCCAGCAACTAACCACAAGCAACTAACTTTTGGTTACCTATTTGCCGTTATCTAGCTTGCCTGAGTTTCAAATTCGGGTCTATTAGGGTGAGCTAAATGCTCAACAAGAGAGCTATACAGAATGCCAAAGAGAGAAGTGAGCCAAATATTTCCTACTTATAACTAGTTACTGAAGGCTGGAAGAATACCTCTACACTGCTCCCTTATATCTGCTGCTGCTGAACTGTGTTTTCCCAGAATGATGGAAAGCCCTGTGAACCATTCGTGGAATATTCTCGTGTGTATGTATATATATATATATATATATATATATATATATATATATATATATATATATATATATATATATATATATATATATATATATCAACAATGTATCTCTTAAATCTTCTGTACCATATTATGTAATAATATATTCCTACTGGTAAAAAAAAATATATTAAAAGATGGGGTGGTAGGGGAAGTGGAATATTCAAACGGTTTCAGGAAGAAATCCGAATATTCTTCCTTGAAGCCTTTTTATCCACTTCTCCGAGGTTGTGGGTCCCACAATTTACACCAGAGGTGGACCCCATCATATATATATATATATATATATATATATATATATATATATATATATATATATATATATATATATATATATATATATATATATATATATGTCGTGCAGAATATGTAAAACTGGTCAATTAGCAATAACTCATTTAAAATTAAGTCCTTTGTAAAAATTTTCTCTTATACGTTTAAAGATATATTTTTTTCATTAATGTTGATGTAAAAATTTATAATTTTGCACCAAAAGGAACTTAAAAAACTTACCTAACCTTATTATAAGAAACGCAATTTATTTTAGCCTAACCCAACTAAATATATTTTAGATTTGTTTACAATAATTTAATACTAAACAAAAACAGTGAAATATATTTTTTTCGTTAAGTTCAGAACGATTTTGGCGAAATTATTGCATACACAAATTTTCACTTGTCCTATATGGCAAGATGAGTGTTGCTATTTAAGCCAAGATCGCAAGTTGTACCTATTCGGCACGACATATATATATATATATATATATATATATATATATATATATATATATATATATATATATATATATATATATATATATATATATATATAATGTGTGTGTGTGTGATTCGTGATTGTTTAAAATTTAGTTCCCTTAATTAAAGCCAGTGAAACCATACAAAGGCTTCCTTACACTTACCAGGTTATATGCTATGTGGAATTTCCAGCATTTAAATTAAAAGAAGCGGTATTCCTCGGGAGGGAAAAGCGGTATTCCTCGGGAGGGAGAAGCGGTATTCCTCGGGAGGGAAAACCGGTATTCCTCGGGAGGGAGAAGCTGTATTCCTCGGGAGGGAGAAGCGGTATTCCTCGGGATGGAAAACCGGTATTCCTCGGGAGGGAGAAGCGGTATTCCTCGTAAGGGAGAAGCTGTATTCCTCGGGAGAGAAAACCGGTATTCCTCGGGAGGGAGAAGCGGTATTCCTCGGGAGGGAGAAGCGGTATTCCTCGGGAGGGAGAAGCGGTATTCCTCGGGAGGAAGAAGCGGTATTCCTCGGGAGGGAGAAGCGGTATTCCTCGGGAGGGAGAAGCGGTATTCCTCGGGAGGGAGAAGCGGTATTCCTCGTAAGGGAGAAGCTGTATTCCTCGGGAGGGAGAAGCGGTATTCCTCGGGAGGGAGAAGCGGTATTCCTCGGGAGGGAGAAGCGGTATTCCTCGGGAGGGAGAAGCGGTATTCCTCGGGAGGAAGAAGCGGTATTCCTCGGGAGGGAGAAGCGGTATTCCTCGGGAGGGAGAAGCGGTATTCCTCGGGAGGGAGAAGCGGTATTCCTCGGGAGAGAAAACCGGTATTCCTCGGGAGGGAGAAGCGGTATTCCTCGGGAGGGAGAAGCGGTATTCCTCGGGAGGGATGGACTTTTTTTATTGCGTCATGTTGGATACTCATCATTGTTGAAAAATATAATTATTAGTTAAAAATAAATTACAAAACATTTCTTGCTTATGTAAGATAAGATTTCGTTCGGATTTTTAACCCCGGAGGGTTAGCCACCCAGGATAACCCAAGAAAGTCAGTGCGTCATCGAGGACTGTCTAACTTATTTCCATTATGGTCCTTAATCTTGTCCCCCAGGATGCGACCCACACCAGTCAACTAACACCCAGGTACTAGGTGTTAGGTGAACAGGACAACAGGTGTAAGGAAACGTGTCGAAATGTTTCCACCCGCCGGGAATCGAACCCTGGCCCTCCGTGTGTGAAGCGGGAAATTAAGCCACCAGTCCACTAGTCCATTCATATAATTGAATGGACCATAATTGTTAGTCGATTTATAATAATTCTCTTCATGTCAACATGTATTGAACATCATTCAAATAATCTGAACCTTAACTATGTAGTGTAAAATAGTATTTAGTCGTAATTAAGATAGTTAACCCTAGTACGACAGAAATAGTCTGTGTAACCAGGGACTTACTAATTAGTTGTTACACAAATAACCCGCACATAGAAGAGAGGAGCATACGACGACGTTTCGGTCCGACTTGGACCATTTACTTGTGTATCGTTCCAGTCACGGTATTGTGCCTTTTTTTTATTTAATTAGTTGTTGTTATATGCCGCTTATTCTTGAAATTTTTATAAGAAATTTGGGAAAAAAATCAATTTCCTAATCTTTGCTTATATTTAGAGAAACATAAATTAATTTATCAGATTAAGGTAACCATATAAAGGTTTCTCCGTTTCATTCATTAAATATTCTTTATTCTTAATGCACACCTGCATATACGAAGACCGGTTTTAACATGATAAGGTGACCCGTTCCTGTATTTTATCGTCGTAGAAGGATTTTTGAGTCCTGCCTACTTATTGTGGGCACTATAAATTGTGTTTTCTTCGCCTACTAAAATACTGTTTTTGATTCCCAATCTTCCAAAAATTTGAAGCAACATATCGGGCATAATGGTTGGTAGCACTATTGTATACGTGGTATTTTTCAGCTGCTATATATTCCACTTGAAGCATTTCTAGTTATTGCAGATGATTTTGGCCTTATTTGGCCTCTTAGATCCACGTCCAGGATGACTCTACAAGTCAGAGAAGGTAATCCGGAAGTCAACTCTTTCACTACTACTACCACCACCACTACTACTCTCCTACCTACTCATAATATGTGTCAGTCAGCCTATTCCTCCACCTCACGTGGTACCTGTATATACCCTCTGTGTCCATGGAGTTACTTATCTGCCGAAAATCACACCTGTAATTACAGCAGAATATATGAATGAGCCTGTCACTCTTGCCAACACACATCTACAGCAGTCAGACGGACACTACACATGTGACCCAACTGGAAGCACCATTAGAAAACATAATGTAATCTTGGTATTTGTTAATATGATAGGTACTGAACACCAATATAACCTTGGTACTTGTTAATATGATAGGTACTGACGAAAGGACTTACTTAAGAGTCCCTTTCTCTGGAAAGGCACTGGATTCGCCTGACCTTTTTCAATAACAAACTTGCAAAAAAAAGATGAGCATCTTCAACGGATGCTGTTAAAATTTATAAATATAGCCTCTCCATCTACGCCTCCAGTACTTCGGTACCACATATCCCAAAGTGGTTGGGCCACTTGCTTTGATTCCTCATCTTCCTCTCCTTCCCATCCTTTTCCAGTTATTTCCATCCTTCCTTATCCTTCTTCCTTCCCATCTCACGACAGCTCTCGTCGTCTTAATCCTTAAATCCAAGGTCTTCAGAGTGATGCTCCTGATTACAGAGATGATGTCACAAGTGCACAACAATTTGTGAGGAAAAATCCAATGGTTCTTGTCTTCAAACATAATATAGTCTTACCATATTATTACAATGGATGACAGATTACAAACTTTTTAATGAAACATTGCTTCCATCAGGAAGAATATTGATGTCATCTTGGTTGAATATTGATGTCATCTGTTTGCAGGAATGTAGACTACAAACCGGAGTACTTCCACCAAAGTTGCCCGGATATGCAGCATATAACTTAAGGTCAACTAAATGTTGTGTGAAAGAACTTGCCGCATTCACTTCTTGCCCTGCGGAGTCGAGTGAGCCGGAGTTTTACCTGGATGGAGTTCCGGGGGTCAACGCCCCCTCGGCCCGATCTGTGACCAGGCCTCATGGTGGATCAGAGCCTGATCAACCAGGCTGTTACTGCTGGCTGCAATATCATGGTGTCAAAATAAATATTTTCAATCTTTATGCTCCAGCAAACCAGCTTCGACCTGATGCTTTACCAGTATCACATCAGTAGTAAACCTTCTCTCATTCTAGGAGAATTTAATGCCAGACATAAGAATATTGGTGAGTCTATAACACACCAATGGAACTAAACTAGTGAAATATCTAGATGAGCATGATAATGTTCGAATTGTGGGCACTATTGAGCCTACTCACATATATGGTGGTATACTAGATCTGTACCTTGGATTTAATATATCATATACAATGTATGACTGTTATATTTCGACTTCTGTTTGATCACTTCCCAAGACTTAAAACTGTCAATCTTAATTATATCTCCAGCAATCACGTAGCTACACAACGAGTAAACTCATTCTTAACCCAGAACACAGAAATAACTTCATTAACTACTTGGATCAATGGTATAAGAATTACAAGCCCATTAATGGCACACAAAAATTAAATGATGATTTCATTGCCACTATTGAGAATGTGATCACAGATCGAGTGAACAGGAATAGACAATATGAATCTTCCACCATAAATGGCAACAAATACCATTGTAAATACTATAATGATCCACAACTACGTGATTTAATACATGCAGTTATGACGGTTAGTAACTTGTACTGTCTGTATAGAACCCCAGACTTAGAACGTCCCAAGCTGCACTAATAAATGCAAGGAATAAAAAACACGAACTTGGGCAACAGGATTGGGAACAATTTGTTAATGGGTTAAATACAACTTTAATATTAAAAGTCTTAAGAAGAGAAGGAATATCAATCAAGTTTTCACTGTAAGGGAGAACCAACATATTTTTAGGTGAATACCTCTTCAAGGGGGGCTCCTTGGCGTGGTGAAGAGGCTCTTGGTCTGAGGAATTAGACCTGTCGGTCTCCTTCCTCAGACCGAACCTAATTACCCCCCAATCCCCCGTTCCCTATCCCATCCTCCCCATCCTCCCCTTTTTCCTTTCCTCCTCCTCCTCCTCCCCACCCCTCCCTTTTGCCCTTCCTTTTTGGCCTTTTTTTTTTTTTTTTTTTTCCCACAGGCACGCGAGTTCCTACGTAGGGGAAAGGGTACCGGGGTCCATCCCATTCCATTGAGGTTCTTGGCGGTGGCGTAGTTTGCCGTGGAATCTGGATTGCCTGGGGATGTCCCGATCCCTCTCCGGTATCCCGGTATCCCGGAGGGTGGCTTTGGGTGTCTCTCAGGCGACGGGTGTATCTCTGGAAGCAACCTTTCGGATTCCGAAGGGGTATGCTTTGTGCAGCCTGAAGGAGGTATGCTTTGTGGCGGATTTCCGGCCGCCCTCTCTTTTGTCCACCGAGGTAGCTCGGCAGATGTGAGGTTGCTATCCCGGATTGCCGGTTTACTGGCATGATGGGTAGGGTATGGCACGGGTTCCATGCTGCATCTGCGCTACTTTCAGTGCTGAGGTCCTCTTGGGTGCAGAGGGAGATTTCTGGCCCTTTCATTCCTCCTAGGAACTATCCCTCCCCGGTCCCCCCTTTTTTTATTCTTTTTTTTATTTTTATTTTCTTTTCTTTCTTTTTTTTCTTAAAAACAAAAAGAAAGAAGTAACCTAACCATGGCAGCCCTAGTCCATGAACCTGCTACCCCCGGGCCCCTTCTTGATACCGCACCCCGTTCTGACCCCGCCTCGTCTTTGGACCACTCTTCGGACACTCCTCATGCCTCTGTACCTCTTGCCGGTGCTGTTTCCTCACCCGCTTCAGGTACTGAGGCCTCGACTGACTCCTTCGATTTATCTGACCTTCGCTCTCCTCTGACCATGCTTCCGGCCTCTCCCTCTATGGTGCGGCAATTTTCGAATCGCCGACCCGTTCCACGTCGGACTAACTCTGGTCCCACGCCTAAACGCCAACGATAATTACCTGCTGATGATACTTCTCCACCTCGTTCTTCTCAGAAAAGATCGACACGTCCTTCACTACCTTTCCACGCTCAGTTTCAGACTGCACAATGGACTAAATTCTTCACTTTACGACTGACTTCTTCTACTGCCTATCTTTCTGACCACAGTATTGGCAAGGCACTCCTACGCCATGTTGGCAAAGATATTTCTTTTCATGCTCTTAAGAGCGGTATGTGCATCATCACCGTACAGAATTCTACCCAGGCTCATGAGCTTTCTCGTCTTTCCCATATCGATACTGATCCTGTCACTCTTGAAAAACATCATTCCCTCAATTCTTGTAGTGGTACGGTCATTCTGCCCCCATACCATAGTTCAACAAAATTTCCAGACATGTGGCACTGACATTCTTGAACAGCTGGAACTCCAAGATCTCCCAATCCTCAAAGTAGACACTTACGTTCTTCCTGCCCACGGGCGGAGACGATACCCTAGCAATGTGGCTCGTTTAACTTTTGACAGCCGTGAGCTCCCATCCTCAGTTTATGTAGCAGAACATCGGTTACAAGTTCGAAAGGTGATCCCTACACAGCAACAGTGTAGAAATTGCTGGCGATTTGGCCATCCAGCGAAATATTGCAGATCTATCGCCGAATGCCCAGTCTGTGGTGCCGATGACCATTCTAATACGTCTTGCAATCGACCTCCCTCTTGCCTTAATTGTCATGAGGCTCACCCTTCGTACTCTCGCCGTTGTCAAGTCTACTTAAACGAGCGGGAAATCCGTTACCTCAAAGAGGCAGAAGGTCTCCCTTGTGCCATGGCAGTTTCTCACCTCCACCTCCAAGGGAGATTACCTCGTGTTTCTTATTCCCGTGTTTCAAAACGTTCCCCCACTTCTGGTATCCCATCTTCTGCACCCACCTCTGTGGTTACCTCTCCCATAGTCACTCCTGTATCTAATTCTTTTGCTATCCTCGGCTCAGACGTCCCTACTTCAACGCCTCAGTCTGATCTCGCTTCTTCGTGTTCTCTCTCACAAGCCTCAGTAGCGACGAGATCTCATATGACACCTCCTCCCAATCGTCCCTCTACTTCTCAAAAGTCAAAAGAAGGTCTGTTAACACCTCCTACCCATCTTCCACCTCCTCATTTTACCTTCCCTGTCTCTGTACCTGGTTCTCCCCCTCCCACTGGCTCTGTTACAAGTGTAGAGGTTCACCCTCCTCCTCATACTGTACCTTCCTCCTCTGTTCCCTCCCAAGTTTCTTCTCTTCTGCCACCTCACAGGTTTCTGCCTCTTCTGTCCCCTTCCACGTTTCTCCAGTTCCCTCCACCTTTTCGCCCCCCCCTACCTTGGTAGAGTCCAATACAGTTCCAATCTTTACTCATCCTCCCCCTACCATTTCCAATATTGTCTCCCATACGACGTCTCTGAATTCCAAAACACTTGAAGCAAACTCTGAATATATTGCAGAGATCAAACCATCAATGGACACTGATCCACCCTCCGCTCCTTCTCTCTCCTCTGCTCCATCTGCACAACTCCTTTCTTCACAGTGCACCGTTCCTTCACTGCTTGAACGTTTTCCACTGCCTCCGCATGTGGACTTTTCTAACCCCTCTAGTCCGTAGGAACCCTTACCTGCGGATTTCAGGCATCTTTATCATTGCCAATCATGGCCTATTTACAGTGGAATATACGCGGCCTCAGGGGTAATCGGGGTGAGCTTCAGATGTTACTCTCCCAGTTTTCCCCTGTTGGTGTTTGCTTACAGGAACCAAAATTACAATCTGCTGTTATCTCTCCCATCTCAGGCTATAATTTATTGTATTCTTCAGATTCTTTTCCTGATGGGACCTTTAATGAAAGTGCCATTCTTCTACGCACTGATATTCTGTACCATCAGCTATTTGTTCGTACTTTGCTGCATTACACAGCAGCCCGTATCCACTTGCATAGGTGGTATACGCTCTGTTCTTTATATCTCTCTCCTTCTTGGGCATTATCTATTCCGGATATTGCTTTTCTTGTTTCGTCATTACCGCCACCGATTCTGTTACTTGGTGATTTTAATGCCCACCATTTCCTCTGGGGGGGTCTCACTGTGGCAATTTGATCAGGCAAATTGGAACCTTTACTCACACCTAACTGTTTTTAGAGAGGTTCCTTCTTCGTCCTCCGTCGATGAGCTTTTACACCTCTTCTCATCCTCTGTTTTAACTGTAGCTTCTCATTCTATACCCCAAACTTCGGGCAGGCATTCTCAGAAATGCGTGCCTTGGTGGTCTCCTGCTTGTGCTCGTGCAGTACGTTTGAAACGCGCTGCATGGGGCAGGTACCGGTACAATAGAACCACTGAGAGACTTCTTGATTTTAAGCAGAAGCATGTGATCGCTCGCCGTGTCATCCGTGACGCTAAACGCACTTGCTGGCGAGATTATGTCTCCACCATCACCTCTGCTTCCTCTATGAGTGCAGTCTGTAAAAAAAAATACGAAAACTGAGTGGTAAATATTCTCCTGACCCGGCTCCTGTTCTGCGGGTTGCCGGTGTTGATATAGCAAACCCACTAGATGTTGCCAATGAAATTGGCAATCATCTGGTCCGTATTTCTCAGGGACTCCATCTATGCCCCTCATTTCTTTCCTCAAAGTATGTTAGAGAGTTAGCACCCTTGGACTTTTCTTCTCTCAGAGAAGAACAGTATAATGTGCCTTTTACACTTCAAGAACTGGAGGCAACACTCTCAGCTTGCCGATCATCGGCAGCTGGGCCCGACGACATTCATGTTTGTATGCTACAACATTTACATCAGTCAGCCCTTGCAGTCCTATTACGCCTTTACAATCTTATTTGGTCACAAGGAGTTCTTCCACAGCTGTGGAAATCCTCCATTGTTCTCCCTTTCCACAAACCAGGCACTACGGGACATGAAACCTCCCACTATCGTCCCATTGCTCTTACCAGTGCAGTTTGCAAAGTGATGGAACGCCTAGTAAATAGACGTTTAGTGTGGTATTTAGAGACACACAACAGTCTCTCCACTCGTCAATATGGCTTTCGTAAGGGACGTTCTACCATAGACCCCTTACTACGCTTGGATACATATGTTCGTAATGCCTTTGCGAATAACCACTCAGTTATTGCCATATTTTTTGACCTTGAGAAGGCATATGACACAACTTGGAGGTATAATATTTTAGCCCAAGCCCACTCCTTAGGCCTTCGAGGCAATCTACCATCCTTCCTTAAGAACTTCTTAACTGACAGGCATTTCCGTGTTCGGGTTAATAATGTGCTCTCCCCAGACTTTATCCAAGCTGAAGGTGTCCCCCAGGGATGTGTTCTGAGCACAACACTTTTTCTCCTTGCTATTAATGATTTGGCCTCTAGTCTTCCATCAAATATTTGGTCATCACTCTATGTTGATGACTTCGCTATTGCCTGTGCAGGCGCTGACTGTCACCTCATTACAGTTTCTCTCCAGCATGCAGTCGACCGTGTTTCCAATTGGGCCACCACACGTGAGTTTAAATTTTCCAGCACTAAAACTCACCAAATTACTTTCACTAGACGCTCTGTCATCTCCGATCATCCTTTGTACCTCTATGGCTCCCGTATCCCTGAACGTGATACAGTCAAGTTTCTGGGCCTCCTCTTTGATCGTAGGTTATCCTGGAAACCTCACATTACCTCTCTGAAGGCAACTTGTCACAGCCGGCTGAACCTTCTTAAAACCCTTGCTCATCTTTCATGGGGAGCTGATCGTCGAACCCTCCTTCACCTACATTCCACCCTCATTTTATCGAAACTTGATTATGGTGACCAGATCTATTCAGCGGCATCTCCTGCTACTCTCTCTAGCCTTAACCCCATTCATCACCAAGGATTACGTTTATGCCTTGGTGCTTTTCGCTCTTCCCCTGTCGAGAGCCTCTATGCAGAAGCGAACGTTCCATCCTTATCCGATCGCCGTGATGCCCATTGCCTTCGCTACTATGTACGCTCTCATGATCTCCGCAATCCTTCCATTTATAGAATGGTCACTGATATTAGTAGACATTCTTTATTCGCCGCCCCTGTTTGCTCCGTCCCTTCTCTCTTCGCCTTCATTCGCTCTTGTCTTCTCTTCAATTACCACCTTTCTATGTTCATGTAGCATCTCACTTTTCCCTACCCCCCTGGGAAGTTCCAGCTGTTAGTCTGTTCTTTCTCTCTCCCTTGCTCGAAAGCCCAACTGTCTACGGTCACTTCCCGCTTTCTTTTTCTTGACCACTTTCACTCTCATTCTCATGCCATTGCTGTGTACACAGATGGCTCTAAGTCTTCTGACGGCGTAGGATTCGCAGCAATGTTTCCAGACAGCGTCGTAAGAGGGTATTTACTATCTTCGGCTAGTATTTTTACTGCTGAATTGTATGCCATCCTTGCAGCACTTATCCGTATTGCATCTATGCCTGTGTCATCATTTGTGGTTGTCTCAGACTCCCTTAGTGCTTTACAGGTTATACAGAAATTTTATACACCTCACCCCCTTAGTCCTCCGTATCCAACTTTGGCTACGCCGCATCTTTACCAAGCATAAAGATATTGTTTTTTGTTGGGTCCCTGGTCATGTTGACGTACAGTGCAATGAACAGGCAGACATTGCTGCGCGGTCAGCAGTACATGACCTACCAGTTTCATATAGAGGTATTCCATTTACAGACTATTTTGCAGCAATATCTTCCCACCTTCACACCCGTTGGCAACACCGTTGGTCTACTATGCTCGGCAACAAACTTCAATCTATTAAACCAAGTATAGGTTACTGGCCGTCTTCTTATCACCAGTGTCGAGGTTGGGAGACTACTCTCTCCCGTCTTCGCATTGGCCATACTCGTCTTACTCTTGGATATCTCATGGAGAGGCGCCCTGCTCCTCTCTGTGAGAATTGCCCACTTTATCAACGAGCACGCAGAATTTACCTCCGTCGTCGTCTTCGCTCCGCTGCTCTCTCTTTACCTTCCCTTCTCGCTGATGGACCCACCTTTCATCTGGACTCTCTCATTGACTTTTTGACAACTGACTGACTTCACAAATTCTGATACCTTCAGCCCTTTCTACTTCAATCTCTTGCTACCCTCTACCCCCGTACTATCCCCTACCCCGCTGTTTTCTGTAACCTACTGATCATCCCTCCTCCCTTCTGCCATCCAATACCCTCGCTTCCTTCCCTACCCTGCAGCGCTGTATAACCCTTGTGGCTTAGCTCTTCTTTTTGATTATAATAATAATAATTTAGGTGAATAAGGTTGGTTGTCCCTTTTTCGATTGTAAAAAGTATTTCTAGCAATTTTAAAAGATTTATCAATTACGTTTCTTGGGTATTTCAGATCATTAACTATTTTATAAATTTTGGATATTTCTTCATCTATGAACTCAGGACTACAAATACGTAAAGCTCTCAAAAACATTGATGAGAAAATAAACAGTTTAACTCTATCTTGATGGGAAGAATAATAGTGGACATAGGAACAGTAATTTGTAGGTTTTCTGTAAATTTTAAATTTAAAGTCATTATTGCCCTTAATAATTAAAACATCTAGAAAAGGCAATGAGTTATTTTCCTCAAACTCAACAATAAGGTTTAATTTAACAAGGTAATGGTTTATTTCTACATTCTTAGGCATAAGACACAAAATATCATAAATGGTTCGGATATATTGATGATATTTTGTGTCTTATGCCTAAGAATGTAGATATAAGCCATTTTCTTGTTAAATTAAGTTGAGTTTGAGGAAAATAACTCATTGCCTTTTCTAGATGTTTTAATTATTAAGGGCAATAATGACTTTAAATTTAAAATTTACAGAAAACCTACAAATAATTCTAATGTTTTAATTATAAACTTTCACATCTCTCCTGATGACAGTCTCCTTGTACCCATCTATTTCTTACCCTCACTGCAGCTACAAGTAAATAATGATCCCATATATCTATTCCCCTCTAAAAACATGAACATCCTTCTTGATTCGCCGGTACTGTCGCGGACGAGCCTTTTCCAAGTGGTGGCGCGGCCTTGGCTCCCTTTCTTGGGAGTATCTCAGATTAATGTCTGTAATGGGAGGAGGTACAAATACCTCCTCATCGTTGGGACCAACTGTCCCCAGGCCTAGCCACATTCCCAGCCCTCACGGGGCTCATAGGGAGAAGTTAGGTGTCTCTGGTCTGCCATCCCCGCCCCAGGGGGATAATGGGAAAAGGAGTCTTGTGAACTGCAAGCTCTGGTTCTGGCACCTACCCTGCCCTAGATGCCCTGGGCATGGTGTCGATCATGAATATCCATATGTCTACCCATCAAACTATAGTCTATCGAACAACTTTCACTATGCACTAAAAATTTAACATATCTTGAGTATATATTTGTCTTCTTTTTCTTAAAATACGTATTATGTATTATCAAAACTCTTTCTATAGAAATTTTAGTTAAAGTTCCACCATTAACATTTACCGTAGGTACTCCAGACTTACGTACCTACTACGCCCTTTTCAACAATTTCTCTTACTTTCGCTAGCAATTTACTTTCTCACTTCAGAACTTCATAAACTCCCCCACTTAACATACTATAACCCACTTTTTGCATCCCAACCTTATTGTAATCCACAAGCCTTCAATTCATACATTTATATTCCCTCTTTTTTCCATAACTGATCAGTCACCATTACCGTTATTACAACTTTAGTCTTAATTCTCTCAGTACACCTGACCAACAAGAAAGTTTATTGAGGTACACAAATAGTTACACTGATTATCATTAGCAGTATATGTGGAGAAAACCTGGGATAACCCAAACAAGTCAGACTGACTTATTTCCGTTGGGTTCCCGTTTGTTTATCCCTACTGAAAAGATTCCATCCCTTCAGCACTGTTTCACTTTGAGGTTTTAATTATATCACTTAGATCTCTTAAAACTTGAGTTGTAGCTACTCTGCGTTCTGAAGAATTTAACTTACGGCTACTAGGCCTCTTAATTTGGTTGACGTGAAGAGGCTGTGGATACGAAATAAGTGGAGATACCTATCTCTGACCTTCCAACGATGGAACGTGGCAGATTAACCTGGAAGTCACTCCAGGGTCGGGTAGAACAATTCTACTTGGAATCATGACACATGAACTTTTGAATATTTTTTACGATAGTCTTTTTATATAAATAAAACTAATAAGTCACTAAATAAATTTTAGTATGTTATAAACAGTTCAAATGACAATTAAGAACTTAGCTTTCTAAAATAAAAAAAAAATACATTCCTTAACTAAAAAAAAAAAAGAAAAAAAATGTGTATTTGCACACTTCATCCACCAGCTTGAAGAGACGTCACTCCACCAGCAGCCAATGAGCGACCTCTCCTACCCTCACTCCTCACGGGCATCCACCAATCAGAAACCTTGCCTCTACCAATGTCTTCCTCCTATTTTACTGATGACGAAACTTGATTCCTCGCCTGACACACCTTCACCGCCAGCCAAGAGGATAAAAACCTCACCTACTATCTTATGCTTCAAGAATGGATACAGTTCCAGCTGACGATGCAGATTCTTACCTTCACTGCTATCTGACATGAAACACCACCTCGAGAACAAAACTGTCAAGTATACCATCGATCATTTCGACGGTCCATGCAACACGGCTCCACTCCTACTTAACTTTCGAGATGCATTAAAGGACGACCGCCAGAAAAATGGGAAGACTCGTCAAATTATCCTCCCAATGGAAAGATTCAAACGTCTCGTCATCATATCAAATACCGGCAAGATTGAAGATATAAAACAATGTCACAACTCGAAGTAAATAACTCCACCACCGACAAATCACCTCGCAGTTCCTCCCTTGTCGTCGCCAGCCACCAGTCACAAAACAAAACTGAGTTAACGTCAACCATGCAAGATGCAGACGGTCTCTGCTGTGTTTTGTTCCTTCTTCGTCGTCGTCTTCGTCTTTGCTTACAAGGCTTAGCAGTTGGGTTTAGTCCCGACTCTTTTCTCTTCGACTCATGACATTCCTCTCACCGTCTATTCTTCGTCCTGTCCCCACTTGCCCCTCGCCCCTAGTGGGTCCTTACTTGTGAGTCCTCTGTCTGTCTTTCTGTCTTGTACACTTCATAAGTTCATTAGATAAAATTTTGGTGCTCTGTCGAGCGTTATGAAATTTGTTTTTAAGCTTTTTGTGTAAATATCAATTAATTATTCTTACCGGCAAACACTAAACCAGAAAAAGTGTTACATGGACTTAAAAATAAGATGAAATAGCATATAAAAAATATCCCACTTTGATCTTAATGATGGAGTAGTGATGACAAGGCTTTTATTTATTAAAATTAGAATTAATGCTAAAACCTAGAGCCTACTTTACATACTATTTTCTGTTTTATGTGTTTGTAGGACACCATGCACACGAGTCGTGACCTGTCTACCATGTTGTAGCGTAGGGTACCTGAGTAGTGATCAAATTACAATTATGTTTTACAGCATACCATACACCTAAGTCGTGACCAGTCTACCATGTTGTAGCGTAGGATACCTGATACCTTAAATAACAAAAAGGCACAATACCGTGACTGGAACGAAACGTCGTCGTAAGCTTCTCTCTTTTATGTGCGGGTTATTTGTGTACCTGATACCTTAACCGTGACCAAACCACCGTGTTATTATGGAGGAAACCTTACAGCTGTGTGAAGGTCATCATTTACTTGAAATTAATCCTCACTCTGGGGAAGCTGTCATGAAGCTAGTCAAAGGTTCCTTGTAAAAACAAGTCTTGGAGGTGGTACATGCATTGTTAGTTAAACCAGATATTTCTGAAGGCTGAGTAAATAAAATTCACAAGGAAGCATTAAACCCATAAGGGTCAGGGTATAGAGTATCGAAACTTAGATTGAAGCAGGACCAATCAGTAGTCAAGTCTGGAAATACGCTCAAAAGTTTAAATTTCTCTAAGAAAGGTGATAATCAAGTTTATGACACTAAGGAAATTGCTTATCTAATTGGATAAATTATTATTGGTTAATGTAGCATTTGCGATAGCATAAACAAATAATTCGTGTCGAAGAACGCAACGCAACAAGACAAGGAAGGACTCTCAGGTACGGACCCACAAGTGGTGAGGGGTAAATGGGGATTGTTGAAGAATGCGTTGGGGGGGGGGCACAGGAAAAAACTACAGAAAATGGGAAAAGAGCCGGGGCTAAACCAAGCAGCAAAGGAATTGTAAGGCTTGTAGGCTCCCTTCAAAACTGGACGGGCAAGGTCGGACGCTGGTAGTGACCCAAACGACTCTAGGCAAAGTTCCTCTCTGAACTACACAGAGACATACGTCCATAGCTATGGTATTTTAAGAAGATGGAAAAATTGAAAATTTTCAAGGAGAGGATGGGAGCTGCTTTAGACCATATAGGCATTAAATATAATAATATAACGATATCTTTATTTCTGCAAATACATGTACAAGGTCTAGATGACATCAATGACAAAATACTACACAGAAAGCCGCTTGTTATGCAGAGCATTTCGGGCAAATTAGGTCAGTTTTGTCCCAGGATGCGACCCACACCATTCCACTAACACCCAGGTACCCATTTTATACTGATGGGTGAACATGGACAGCAGGTGTCTTATGGAAACGCTTCCTAATGTTATCCAACCGTACCGGAGATTCGAACTCCGGACCTCATTGTGTGAACTGAGTACGCTAGCAAACCAGTGATCGAGCTTAGGTGAAGGCTAAGTTTAAACTGGTGGTGGAACAATTCATTGTAAAGAGCTCTGAAGAGGTTTTGAAGATTGATAGGGTGTCTGATAGTGTTATCAAGGGAAGAAGTCCATGAGTCATAGTATGTCTGCCACTTAGTGTTTTCCAGAAGACGTTCAGAGCTGGTATGCCAGTCCCAGGGTGCAGTGACTCACTCCTGGTAAAGTCCCACCACCTCACGTCCAGCATCCAGCACAATACCCGATTCGTTGTAGCTTCAAAGCGTTACAGTCAAAATTAAAGCAAGAGGAGTATAAGTAATGAGAGGTCTGATAAGAGCAGTGTATATGTATAGTTTTATACAGGGACGTGCACCTCTCAGCTTATAAAGCCGAGAGAGTGTAATACTCGCCACAGCTGTCTTAGTAGTGACGCGAGATTTCATATGTAGCCTGCGGTCAAGGTGCTACTGTGTATAAAATGCGTGGTATGGGTGTTCGTGAGACAGTGGTTCTGAGTTCGACAGGAGCAAGGATGCCTCGTCTATGGTGAATATAGGTTATTTAGACTTGTTGGCATTGATCTTTATACTCCATAATAATTCTCATGCGCTGATTCTGTCTACGTCATGTTGTGTTCTGTGTGCAAGGAATCTGGTATTTTCGTGTTCAGTGAATTGTGTAATGTCGCCCGCATATGAGATATTACAACCCGGAGTCCAAAAGGCCTGTTATCCTGGGTGTAAAGGGAGCAAAATAAACACAGCAGAAAACTTTTGACTTGTATTATCCTTCATCGGTTTAGAACAGAAGTATGTACACTATATACACTATGTACAACAATAGGTATTAGTGCACTCCACGGTAAGCAAGGCAGAATAGAAGCCACTAGAGAGCAGACCGTGCTTCAACCAGCTCTAGAATGGTAATGACAAGGGCAGACAGGTGAGTGGTACCCACATCACCTCTGCGATTGCCGAAACCTTCTTCTCATTGGCTGGAACCTGGGTACTGATTGAACGACGGGGCCCCATCGTCAACCCTTAGCCCCTGGTTCGCTGGTTGGAGGAGATAGCCTGTCAATGAGGGTGTGTACATGCGCCGAATAAAGGTTACGTACTCTTTGCATGCCACATGAGACTGTGATAGTGTTTGGGTATATGGGGTCGGAGTTTTTATAGAGAATGTCGAAAGCCTTCTCCACGTCGTTAACAACAAGGGCAGTAGTACAATCTTATTTATTTGTCTCAAGGTGAATACGAAGTCGTATGTTAACAAGTCTTTCAAAAGTCTTCCCTAAGATTTCTAGCAGGCTTATGTGTCTGTAATTGTTAGGGTCAGTCTTTGCCAGGCTTTGGAATGATGCTAGCAGTAGCAGATTTGGAAGGTGAAAAAGTACTGTGTGGGATAATCCGGAAGCTCCGGGAGATTTTTGGGAAGACGAGTGAAAAGGGAGATGATATTGTGTTCCGAGAATGTGTAGAGGAAAGAGAGTCAAGAGTGATGGTTGGGTTAGAAGTGGAGATATGACTGTGTTCAGTGATCCAATGTTCTATGTATTGTGTACTGAAGTACTCCAGGGTCTGGTGGGTAAGGGTGAAATATGTTTTGTCAGATGTCCTTGAAAATGTGTACAGCCTCTGCTGGGTCAGAGATTTGTTTGTTGTTGTGAGTGATGTATTGGAATTGTGTTTGGGGTTCCCCTGATTTTCCGGATGAAATTCCAGGAAGTTTTGGGATCCTTTGATGCAGTGTTCTTCTGTAGTAGGTTGAGTCTGTTTTGGTTAGGGTTGAAACGGCGTTCATATCATAGGAGCAGGTTCTGTTCTTTCGGATGGCCGAAAGGAATAGAGCACTTGTAGTCTTTTGGGAACTGCTTTTTCAGCATCTTTTGTGACAGAATGTTGTATGTGTTCAATTTGTGTGTCTGTGTCTGAAATAGGTCTGTTGTTGTAATTGTGTAAGAGGTCAATATGATCAAGGTGTTGTTTGAATATGTCCCAGTCTGCTTGTATGCAAATATGGAGTTGATGAGAATAATTATGGGATTGAAAGAAATGTGAACGGTGATAGGAATGTGATCCGACCCTGAAAGGGGACCGGGTGATATGAAGTGATGAAGATGATTATTGGCTCTGTGATAACTCTGTCAGTGTACAAAGTGTTTTTGTGTAACAAGTTGAAGTAGTTGTCTTCCATGTTGGTTAGTGTAGTTGTCATGGAAGGCAATGTGTTTTGTGCTTATGACTGCAAGAAGGTAAAGAGGTGTGGTGTGGTGGAAAGAAGGGCGAGATCGTGTACATCGATGTTCGTGTTAGGATGTGTATTTGTGGTGTAAATGATCATTGGATCGTGTTGTGTGTATATTTCCAGAGCCATGTTGTGAGAAGATGAGAAAGGGAAAGAAAGTAATTCGTGTTTTATGGAGCTGTTTACCAAAATGGCTACACCATTCCAGATATCAACAGAAGACTGTGTATCCGATGTGTGTGATTCACTGAGCATCCTGCACACGTGTGCTGTTCAGTAACAACACGTCTGGGCGTTCTGACTCAGAGTTCACCGAGTACTCACCTAATTGTGGTTGCTGGGGTCGAGACTCAGCTCCTGGCCCCGCCTCTTCACTGAGTCCTAGTAGGTTCTTTATCTCCCTGCTCCGCGAGCTTTATCATACTTCATTTTAAAGCTATGTATGGTTCCTGACTCCAGTACCTCACTTGCTAGGCTAATCCACTTCCCGACTACTCTATGACTGAAGAAATACTTCCTAACATCCCTTTGACTCATCTGGGTCTTCAACTTCCAATTGTCACCCCTTGTTTCTGTGTCCCCTCTTTGGAACATCCTGTCTCTGTCCACCTTGTCTATTCTACGCAGTATTTTGTATGTCGTTATCATGTCTCCCCTAACCCTCCTGTCCTCCACTGTCGTCAGGCCGATTTCCCTTAACCTTTCTTCGTAGGACATTCCCCTTAGCTCTGGGACTAACCTTGTCGCAAACCTTTGCATTTTCTCTAATTTCTTGACGTGCTTTATTAATGTGGGTTCCTAACAGGTGCTGCATACTCCAGTATGGGCGTGACATACACGGTGTACAGTGTCCTGAACGATTCCTTACTAAGGTATCGGAACGCTATTTTTAGGTTTGCCAGGTGCCCATATGCTGCAGCAGTTATCTAGTTGATGTGTACTTCTGGAGACATGCTCAAGGACTTTCTCCTTGAACGAGGTTTGCAGTCTTTGGCCACCTAGCCTATACTCCGTCTGAGGTCTTCTTTGGCCTTACCCGATCTTCATGACTTTGCATTTGGCGGGGTTAAATTCGAGAAGCCAGTTGCTGGACCAGGTGTCCAGCCTGTCCAGGTCTCTTTGAAGTCCTACCTGATCCTCATCTGATTTAATTCTCCTCATTAACTTCACATCATCTGTGAACATGGACACTTCTGAGTCTAACCCTTCCATCATGTTATTCACATATACCAGAAATAGCACTGGTCCTAGGACCGACCCCTGTGGGACCCCGCTCGTCACAGGTGCCCAATGTGATACCTCATCACGTACCATGATTCGTTGTTGCCTCCCTGTCAGGTATTTTCTGATCCATTGCAGTGCCCTTCCTGTTATACCTGCCTCATCCTCTAGCTTCTGAACTAATCTCCTGTGAGGAACTGTGTCGAAGGCTTTCTTGCAGTCCAAGAAGATGCAATCACCCCACCCCTCTCTCTCGTGTCTTACTTCTGTTACTTTATCATAAAACTCCAGTAGGTTTGTGACAGGATTTGCCTTTCATAAATCCGTGCTGGTTGGCGTTTATATTCTTGTTCCGTTCCAGGTGCTCCACCACTCTCCTCCTGATAATCTTCTCCATGACTTTGTGTACTATACACGTCAGTGACACTGGTCTATAGTTTAGTGCCTCTTTTCTGTCTCTTTTTTTTAAATATGGGTACTACATTTGCCATCTTCCATACCTCAGGTAGTTGCCCAGTTTCAAGGAATGTGTTGAAGATTGTGGTTAGTGGCACACACAGCATTTCTGCTCCCTCTCTAAGGACCTACGGGGAGATGTTGTCCGGCCTCATTGCCTTTGAGGTATCAAGGTCCCTTAGCAGCTTCTTCACTTCCTCCTCAGTTGTGTGTGTCATCTAACACTTGATGATATATTCCTTGTTGGCGTCCCCCTCTATTCTGTCCACTCAGAGTCCTTTCTGCCTCCACTGTAAATACTTCCTTAATTCTCATGTTGAGCTCCTCACATACCTCTTGATCGCTTCTGATGAGTTCCCCACCTTCTTCCCTCAGCCTGATTACCTGGTCTTTGACTGTTGTCTTCCTCCTATTGTGGCTATACAGCAGTTTCAGGTCAGACTTGGCTGTCGATGCTATGTCGTTTTCGTAATGTCGCTGGGCCTCCCTCCTTATCTGTACATACTCGTTTCTGGGTATGTGTTTCTTTGTGTTATAGGCACATATGCTGATTTGTGTGACTTTAAGAGCCATGTTTAATGGTGGATGTGTGAGGGAATATATGTCTTTTTAGCTTATCTTTGGGTCACATAAGGGCTACACTTTCTGGGGTGTTGTATGCTATAAAGTATTTATTAAAGCGTTGGCTTTTAGGTGAAGGAGTAGGGGTGAGGGGTTTTTAATATTTTCAACTCGTGTAATGTTTTTATCTTGTGATTTAACGGTGGAATTGCAAGAATTTCTTTTGGAGGAATTGAGGTTGAGGAAGGTGATTCTGATTAGTGAGATGAGGCTGAAGTTTGTCTGGGTGTTTGAGGAGGAGGGAGTAGATGAAATAGGAGTAGGCATAGATTGTGCTGTGTCAGAAATAGTAGGTGGTTTGTTATCAGGATCGGGAACACTTATCATATTTAGCATTGGAAAAGAGAAATCAGAAGGGAAAACAATAGTTGGGAGATTATTAACTGAGAGAAGAGAGTTGATTAGAGCAGGAAAGTCAGAGCGAGAATCCGTAGATGAGTGACCGACAATACTTTTGACTCAGTAATGCAGGCAATGTTGTCGGAGATAACAGGAGAATTTAATTTCTTATTGAGGGCAGGTGCATAGGTAGGGAAAGAAGTGGTTGAGGAAGGTGTGGTGAAGGTGGAAGATGTAGAGTGAGGATCAGAGGTAGTTGAGGTAGAGGAAGTAGGTGGAGTAAGAACTGAGTTAGAATGAGTTGGCTGAGAAAGCAAGCTTGTACAAGGATTTAAAAGGCTAATAGGATTGTTCACTCTTAATGAAAGGACACAGTGGCGTCGTAAGGGGAAGGAGGAGCTCCGGGTGACACCATCAAGAGGTGACACCATCAAGGGGTGACACCATCAAGGGGTGACACCATCAAGGGGTGACACCATCAAGAGGTGACACCATCAAGGGGTGACACCATCAAGGGGTGACACCATCAAGGGGTGACACCAAGGGGCGACAGATCAAGGGGGTGACACCATCAAGGGGTGACACCAAGGGGCGACACCATCAAAGGGGTGACACCATCAAGGGGGTGACACCATCAAGGGGTGACACCATCAAGGGGTGACACCATCAAGGGGCGACACCATTTAGGGGTGACACCATAGAGCCTCTAAAGAAGGTGACATTTATGCCCAAAACAGTGCTGCAGGAACATTAGAGAAAAATCCTTCGTTTCTTTATAGCCTATTATATGATTACAGAGTACAAATAGGCCTATATAGGGAAAATCATTGATTTTGATGATGTGATATATGATTTTGTAGGACTGAAGGCAAGGAAATGTAAGATCAGATTCACTGAGATGTTACCTGTATTCAAGGTCAAATGTAAGATCAGATTCACTGAGATGTTACCTGCACTCAAGGTCACTCAAGGTCAAATGTAAGATCAGATTCACTGAGCTGTTACCTGTATTCAAGGTCAAATGTAAGATCAGATTCACTGAGATGTTACCTGCACTCAAGGTCACTCAAGGTCAAATGTAAGATCAGATTCAATGAGCTGTTACCTGTATTCAAGGTCAAATGTAAGATCAAATTCACTGAGATGTTACCTGCACTCAAGGTCAAATATAAGATCAGATTCATTGAGATGTTACCTGTACTCAAGGTCAAATGTAAGATCAGATTCACTGAGATGTTACCTGTACTCAAGGTCAAATGTAAGATCAGATTCACTGAGATGTTACCTGTACTCAAGGTCAAATGTAAGATCAGATTCACTGAGATGTTACCTGTACTCAAGGTCAAATGTAAGATCAGATTCACTGAGATGTTACCTGCACTCAAGGTCAAATGTAAGATCAGATTCACTGAGATGTTACCTGTACTCAAGGTCAAATGTAAGATCAGATTCATTGAGATGTTACCTGTACTCAAGGTCAAATGTAAGATCAGATTCACTGAGATGTTACCTGTACTCAAGGTCAAATGTAAGATCAGATTCACTGAGATGTTACCTGTCCTCAAGTTCAAATGTAAGATCAAATTCACTGAGATATTACCTGTACTCAAGGTCAAATGTAAGATCAAATTCACTGAGATGTTACCTGTTCTCAAGGTCAAATGTAAGATCAGATTGACTGAGATGTTACCTGCACTCAAGGTCAAATGTAAGATCAGATTGACTGAGATGTTACCTGCACTCAAGGTCAAATGTAAGATCAGATTCACTGAGATGTTACCTGCACTCAAGGTCAAATGTAAGATCAGATTCACTGAGATGTTACCTGCACTCAAGGTCAAATGTAAGATCAGATTCACTGAGATGTTACCTATACTCAAGGTCAAATCGAAACTAATGTTTCTCTGATATTGCAATGTTTTTCTTTATTTTTCAATTTTTTTTTAACGTTGTTGAAGAATAATAAATGTAGGATCTGTTGGCGTACTCAAAGTGGTATTTGAGTTTGTTTCCTCAATATTAATACGATTATTTATTTGTTCGCTAATGAAGTTGAGAAGTATTCTCCTGTTCCGTTTATGGCCCTTAAACGTTCTCATTGTTATACATTAGTCACTGGTCATGCAGCAGTGACGTAACAGGAGTTTACTACCCCCATCCCCCTGCCCTTGGATTTCATGGGGGAGGCACCAAAGATGCCGCCCCGGGTGACACCAACTCTAGCAACTCCACTGAAAGGACATATTCCTTAGGTGAAGGGCACTGGATGGAGGTAGCATTATTTGGGCCAGAACGTTAATCCATTTTAGGGTACTAGTCCACTTATTTCAGACATGGCTCGGAGTTCACTTAGAACAACTCAGTGCCTTAGTACAAGTTGCCCTCTCATGCCCAAAGGTCAAATATCTGAAACACAGCGAATAAGAATATTTGAGGAAGGAGTTTGAGAGAGATCTTCAACAGTAAATGTCGTCACTTAAGTCATGGGCTTCAAGAAAAATGGAGTCGACAAATATTGCCACAACTGTGCTCCAGGCCTTGTGGTCAGGAGCACAACTGATGGCAAACCCAGCAGAAGAAATCTTAAGGCTAGACTTTTTACAAGTATAAATATCGACAGAAGAAGGATCAGGAAGGAGTTTAAAACCAAAGCGAGTTTTCAAAACATTTATGATAGGAGCTTGAGTGAGGGGAAAACAGAATTTTTGCCGTTTGGATGGTATCCTTATCTGGTCTAGAGTAATAAAGGAGAGGTTCCATAGCCGATGAAAATGGTAGTTGTGCGGTTGCTATGGTGACATCAGCACATATGGAAGCTGATGATATGCTGGCATGAGGCATCAAAGCCTAAGTTCCGGGTTGTGCATGTTAAGTGTACCTGTCAAGAAGAGGCGTCCCGTGTGTACAGCACCAAGTAGAGTCAACTGCCACGGGCACCAGCCAGACGAATACACCCACCGCCTGAGTGGATGCAGGTCCAGCCAGTCCAGAAGAAAAGAAGAATTTAGAGAAGAGATAGGCGCTGGTGCTGGTGTGGGGATCTTTGACCACCTCAGTAAAGGGGGGTTCGACTGTTCTCTTGAAAAATTACGCCATAAAAGATAGCTAAACCTTATCACACACACACACAAAGAATATTGGTTAAAAAAAATTTGTTAAAAAACAAAAAGGTTCCGAGATACAGCTGCTACAGCTTCTGGAGGCGAGGGCAGAGGTGGGATTCGTGTTACAGCTCAGCCAAGCAGGGACGCTATTGCCTGTGTCCCAGTGTGCAACGGCAGCCACTGTGGGTTTGGCACACAAAGCGTATGAAGCTCACAATGTTCAAAGACGACGACGAGACACAAAGGCAGGCACAGACGGCAGGTTCAGACTCTCTCTCAATCGCACTCTTGCTCCTCTGTAGTTTCTCTACGATGCTCTTTGCGGAGGGGAACTTTTACCTTCTGTAGTCGTCATCTGTGCTCTTTTACGATGTATTCACATCGTGTGAAGATTAAGCCCAGTAGTGGAACAGTAAATGACTCTTCCAAACTAGCCTTGCAGCTACTGTGAAAAATAGCTTGCTGGTCAAATTTAATGTGATTCACTCACGTAAGGATGCAGGATGCAGGGCTTTGGCTGGAAATGACGATAGCAAGGCGACTGATGTAGGTTGATTGCTACCTGGACATACTGGCCGGCTCAGCTGCTTCAGAGGTGGTGTCCTGCCATGGTAGGTTGGCAGATGTTACATGGTTAGACGTAACAGTTAATAAGTTAAAAGTGAAGTCTCCATAAGTTCTGCTGTTACCCACTCATCTCTATCTTCTAGGAGGTTGCTCAGGATCATTGGTCTCTGGAAATTATCTTTGTAAATGAATCGTCGCACTCTCTGTTGAAGGGTCGTTCTTTGGGTTCTGTGGGGAGGTGTGTTGATGTAGTCGGTGGTGTTTGCTAGTTGGGGAGGATTTTCTCTCTCTGGTATATAGAGTTCTTGCATGTTGTTTAGTTGTCTCTTCTTTAGTTTATCAAGACTTACATTTATTGAATCAATCTACATCCTGATTCTCTCTCTCCTCCTGCTGCATATGATTAAGCGGAGTGCTCTATTTTGGACTCTTTCTAGCTGTAGCATGTACAAGAATGGTATACAATACCGACAAGATGAAATTCAGACACATGTGCAACATCTGGGTATCTTTATTGTAGACGTTTCGCCATCCAGTGGCTTTATCAATCCAAATTCCAGGACATAACTTGAAGACAGGAGAACTATGTACAGAAGATGAGGTAATCAGTCCCTCAACCTAGCAGTAGGTGCGAAGAGCACCATAGTCGTGGAGATTCTGAAGCAGAAGCAAGGCGCCTGTCGCTCATATAGTAACGTCAGGTGGAAATGGGACTGGTAGCAGACGAGGGCATAGTTATGTCCTGGAATTTGTATTGATGGCGAAACGTCTACAATAAAGATACCCAGATGTTGCATATGTGTCTCAATTTAGCTGTAGCATGTTGGTTTTCGTTGTTAATGACATGGGTACACAAGGATATTCAAGCATAGGTCTTATCATCTTGTACAGATGTTTCTTGATGTGGGAAGGGGCTTGATTAAGTCTGTATAGTTTGCTGAGGCGGGCTTTGGCTAGGTTCATCTTTTTTAGAGACGTGAGATGTGGAGTGGAGTAATCTTTCTATCTCATGCCCCAGGATCTAGTTCGGGTTTTTGATGGCAATAGGTGTGCCTCTGATGGAGGCAAAACATCCGATGGTGCTGATGAGGACCTTGTCTGGGTAGGTCGTGATTCTCCATTTCTTTTCCCAGTTTGCTGTTCTTCGTAGTTCCGTATTCATTTAATCTATTACCCTCACATGCTTATGTTTTTCCGCTATGGTGGTGGATGACACTACATGGATAACATCATCAGCAAATTGGGTGATGATAGTACCACTGAACTCGGGTTGAGGGAGATCGTTTACATGTATGTTAAATAGTACCGGGCTAAGGCACGAGCCTTATGGCACTCCAGTTGTCGGTGTGAAAGGCTCGGCCGACTTGCCTTTAAAGGTAGGGATGATGCTTCTGTCTGATAAGACTTCGTATATGATTCTGAGAAAATTCCAGTTGTGGTCCGGAAGGTCGGCAAGTTTAAATATGAGTCCGTCGTGTTACAAGCTGTCAAAAGCTGTGTACATCCCTGGTTGCAATTAGGGTAAGGTTGTCCTGCTTCCTCAGGCTGTCCACAGCATCGAATATGATATTCATAGCTTGTTGGGTTCCTCTGTAAGTCTTGAATCCAAACAGTTTTTCAGTGAAGAGGTGATTGTACTCCATGTAGTAGTTTAATCTCTGGAAATGATTTTCTCAAGGACTTCACCAGTGACTTCTTGGAGGGAGATAGGTGTATAGTTCTCCGGATTATGTTTCTCTTTATTGGGTTTGGCAATGAATATCATCCTTGCTATCTTAAGTGTCATGGGAAAGTGTCCCGAGGCCAAGATAGCATTAAAGATATTTACCAGAGACATTTTGCAGTTTCAAGGTAAGAACTTTAGTTGTTTCACTGTTATACGTGAGAGGCCACGGGCTTTATTACTCATTCTATCTATAACCTGACTCATCTGAGTGTGTTTGGTCTTGTAAAGAAGTGATCAGCTTCAAGGGTAGTTGTATCAATTAATGGTATTGGTTGGAGGTGAGCTTAGTTGTCGTCTCTCCATTCGTTGACAGACTGGTAATGGTTATTGTTAAATCTTCTACTGTCATTGTGTAAGAGAATTACTCCCATCCCCCCCACACACACATCACCCATCAGACTGACTTGGTCTTGTGGGTCATCAAGTTTGATATCAACTTCCTTATCATCGTCGTCAGTGAAGGACTGTATTAGGTAATGGGTATCCTTGTGTTTTGCTCCTAGAAGCTGACGGATCTTGTTTCAGAACTTTTCCGGTTGATGTTTGTATTGATTAGCTTGAAGAATAAGATGTTTCCAAATTTCATTTTTGTGTTGTGTGATTAGAGTAATTAATTCCTTCTCAACTTCTCCAGTTTAGCCCTTGTGGGCTGTCTCATTTGATGGTGCTTTCTACGCTCTGCTTGATAATTTTTCATGCAGTCCCTAATTTCCCTGGTTGGTTTATGTTGCTGACAGATCTTTGGTGTATTTTATTGACAACATGAATGAATGGCCTCAATGATACTTTCGTGGAAGGAGATGATTGCCTCGTCAGTTCCAGGTGATGGCTGGCTCTCAAGCGAAATGGTAAGGTCATTGCGCAGGTAGTTCCTGAACAGCCGGGCTGTGGCTCGTACGTTGGTTTGCGTGCAGCCAGCAGCAACAGCCTGGTTGATCAGGCGCTGATCCACCAGGAGGCCTGGTCACAGACCGGGCCGCGGGGGCGTTGACCCCCGAAACTCTCTCCAGGTAAACTCCAGGTAGTCGCTACAGGGGTCAAATTCTAGAGGTTTTAGGTTGGGTTACGAAGGAGTGGGTATTCTAAATGGCGATGTTCGTAGTGTTATTATAACAGGGATGTGACCTATACCATTGCAGAGGATCGACACCATGCCTAACCCTTCTAGGGTAGGGTAGGTGCCTGCGTCCGAGCCTTTAGCTCATAAGACTGTCATTCCCATTAGCCCCCTTGGGGCGGGGATGGCAGACCAGAGAGGCCTAGCTTGTGGCTAGGCCTGGGGACAGTTGGTCCCAAAGATGAGGAGGTACTTGTGCCTCCTCCCATGGGAGACTTAGGTCTCAGACACTCCCTAAAGAGGGAGCCAAGGCCAGGCCACCACTTGGTAAAGGCCCGGGCCGGGAGAATACCGGCTAATCTTTAATAATAATAATAACCATTGCAGAGTCTTCACCAGGGGAGAGACTGCAATTGTATAAGTCACAATCTCTGTTGGTTAACACTATATCAGGTGTTAGTTTTCCTCACTTCAACTTATTTTTCCTTTTCAATTTTAATTCAGTTAAATTTAACTTCGCATTTTTCTGTTTATTATCAAAATCAACTTTCCTTTTTCTCAAGTTTTATATCCTTTTATTGATAATTATTAACGGGATTTGTATATTTTTTCTGTTCTTTGTTTTCATAATGTATGGAACTCTTACGATATTAACATTCTGGGTTCCATTCTTCACACATGCCGCACTCTGCACTATTCTTATCACATACACTGACACACAAGACACTGTGTAGTGATACTGCTCCTGTGGGGAGCAGCAACAGGATAATACTGCACCACCTCTCGGGGCCCTTAACAACAACAACAGTTTGGTGTGTGTCATGGGCGCCAACACATGGTGTGTGATTCTCTCCTATATCCATATATCAGTGATGCAGATTACATGGTGAGTTTAAATATGTGGCCTGTAGTTATAACTTTTCTCTTGACATATGCAAGACATCACCCTCCCTATAGAAGCAGTTATTAGATGTACTAGTCATTATATTTTGTTGTTGCAGAAGTACTATGGAGATTCTATGTTCAATAAAGCCTAGAGATAAGGCCTGTGTTTCTATCACAACACACTGACATAATGTAATACTGATATAACTTCATCAGACAGCGCAGCTGCTGAAATTATTCCAGTTATTAAATGTCATTAAATAATTTTCATCAAAAATTTGTTTTTACTCGGTAAATATTTAATTTTCAAAACAATGTCTGGTGGTATTTTCAAATATATGGAAACTGAGGTAATAGCGTCTTTTTTTTTTTTTTTTTTATTCGCGGGTATTCTCCCGGTCCGGGTCTTTTCCAAGTAGTGGTGACCCGGCCTTGGCTCCCTATCTGGGGAGTGTCTAGAGACTTAAGTCTTCCATGGGAGGAGGTACAAGTACCCCCTCATCTTTGGGACCAACTGTCCCCAGGCCTAGCCATATTCCCCGCCCTCACGGGGCTCGTAGGAAGAAGCTAGGCCTCTGGTCTGCCATCTGCCCCGCCCCAAAGGGGCTCGTGGGGATGGCAGTCTTATGAGCTGCAGATGGTAGCAAGCTCAGGCTATTAGCATCTTGTTGAAAATTTTTCTGTAAAATATGTGCCCTAAAACTTTTTTTAATATATATTAGAAATATAAAAAAATATGTAAATTAAATATTAGATATAAAACCTTATACCTTAAACACGGCTTCAGCAATAAATAATCTCAAATACCTTCCTTTAGCCTGACATTGTTGGATGAGCAAACTGTAATGTCACACAGCATATATACTCTGATGTATTTCTCTCAGCGTATATATGCTTCCGCATGGATAAATTGCCATTTTTGTGATAAATGGTGTCACACCCCTTGTGCAGATATCCAAGAACTATCTACAAGCAGTATTAAATCAGGGAAGTGTTTTTGGGTATGACCAAATGAGATCAATCTGTGGATTAAAATCACATTGGTGTTAAAAGAGGATAACATCAAAGCAGCCTTCATAGAAAACCTGGAAGCATTCCATAACAGATGGGAAAATCAAAAGTCTGGGCTGGATGGTATCGCCCTTGATGTTGCCCTGGTAGACAGTAAATGTGGGGCTGGAAGTGCTGTCCTGGTAGACAGTAATGGTGAAGCTGGAGGTGCTGTCCTGGGAGACAGTAATGGTGAGGCTGGAGGTGCTGTCCTGGGAGACAGTAATGGTGAGGATGGAGGTGCTGTCCTGGGAGACAGTAATGGTGAGGATGGAGGTGCTGTCCTGGGAGAAAGTAAATGTACGCATGAGGAAATGCATATAAATGAACTCGAGGGAGACAGGAGCTGTAGTGAGGAAACAAGTATAGTCAAAGACAAGATAAAACCAATTTTACAAACTAGTAATACGACAGGAGATAGCAAACAAGGGGACTCCACTAGCATTAGTGAGGATACATTACCAAAAACAACTGGTGAGAGCCCCATTGTTAATACTAGTGAGGATAGGAAAGAGACAGGGAAACATGCACCAACAGGGAATACAGTCACAGAAACCCAAGGCAAACGGAAACCAAGCCTGTGCACATACTATGCACTTGGTATCTGCTGGCATGGGAAATCTGGAAAAACAGATGGGACGTGCAACTATGATCACCCTAGAAAATGCCGTGCCCATATGACAACAGGAAAATGCAAACTCCCTTCCTGTAAGCTTTTTCACCCTGAAATGTGTCCCTCTTCAGTACAGGAAAGACTGTGCTATAACTCAAATTGCCAGGCATACCATCTAAAGGGGACAAAAAGATACAAAACATCCAGGCCATGGGAAAACCTGGGTAGCCACAGCCACTCAAGAGGGAGAGGTTTTTTAGTGCCAGGAAGGAAAAAAAACTGGCAGGAAATGGCAGAAATCGTACACCAAATCCAGTCATTCCTGGAGTGGAACCACAGTCGATGGCCTCCACTCCAAACCAACAGATGTAGATGCTAATGCCGGAAAAAAAAGTCCCCCCCAGTACCACCAATACCACCAGTCCGATGACATTCTTCTTTGCAAATATACAGGGTCTAAAGCCAGCAATGAACAACAAAAATACCTACATCTGTGGACTGCTTGCAGAGGCAAATGCAATGTTCGCGGCTTTCACAGAGACCCACATAAAGGATCACTTGGACAACAAAATATAGATCCCAGGTTACAACCTATACAGATGTGACAGAGTGAACAGGCAAAAGGAAGGGGGGGGGAAGTTGGCCTGTATATCGCAGTCACTTGTTTGCACAGAACTAATTAATGCCTCAAATGATGTTTTGGAAGTTTCAGCAGTAAAGATCGAGAACCAAAACCTAGTCATTGTGGTAGTCTACAAGCCTCCAGATGCAACATCCCAGCAATTCTAGGAACAGCTGTTAAAAATTGACCACTGTCTGGAAAATCTTCCAGCTCCTGCCCCCAACATCTTGCTCCTGGGGGATTTCAACTTAAGGCACCTAAAATGGAGGAATATAGCAAATAATATTGTTGCAGTAATAACACCAGGAGGCAGCTCTGATGAAAACTCTCACACGAACTTTTAAATCTCTGCACAAAATTCAACTTAAACCAGCAAATAATAGAGCCTACTAGACCTCATCTTCACTAACAATGATGATCTGATAAGAAATGTCACCATATCAAAAACAATATACTCAGATCACAACATAATCGAGGTTCAGTTATGTATGCGCGGAGCCCCAGACCGACATAATGAGATTAGTCACGAGGGAGCATTCACCAAATTCAACTTCAATAACAAGAACATAAAGTGGGACCAAGTAAACCAAGTCCTAACCGATATAAGCTGGGAAGATATACTAAGCAACACAGACCCCAACTTATGCCTAGAACAGATTAACTTGGTGGCACTCGATGTATACACAAGGCTTATTCCTTTAAGAAAAAGGAGGAGTAGATGTAAAATAGAAAGAGACAGGCGCTACCTTTACAGGCGAAGGAAAAGAATAACAGAGCGGCTAAAAGAGGTCAATATATCTTAAATGAGTAGGGAGTCACTAGTCAGAGAAATAGCAAACATCGAACTTAAGCTAAAGGAATCTTATAGGAGTCAGGAATCGTGGGAAGAACTAAAAGCCATAAATGAAATCGAAGGAAACCCTAAGTATTTATTTTCCTATGCCAAATCAAAGTCGAGAACAACGTCCAGTATTGGGCCCCTACTTAGACAAGATGGGTCCTACACAGATGGCAGCAAGGAAACGAGTGAGCTACTTAATTTTTTATGAGAGAACCACAGAATTTGGTTAACACAAGCCTATCTGACACCAAATGACTTCGAACAGGCGATAAATGACATGTCCATGCACTCTGCCCCAGGGCCAGAATCATGGAACTCCGTGTTCATCGAGAACTGCAAGAAGCTCCTATCACGAGCTTTTACCATCATATGGAGAGTAAACATGGACACGGGGGTCGTCCCACAGTTACTAAAACAACAGACATAGCCCCACTCCACAAAGGGGGCAATAAAGCAATAGCAAAGAACTACAGACCAATTGCACTAACATCCCATATCATAAAAATCTTTGAAAGGGTCCTAAGAAGCAAGATCACCACGCATCTAGAAACCCATCAATTACACAACCCAGGGCAACATGGGTTTAGAACAGGTCGCTCCTGTCTGTCTCAACTATTGGATCACTACGACAAGGTCCTAGGTGCACTAGAAGACAAAAAGAAAGATGTAATTTATACAGACTTCACAAAAGCCTTCGACAAGTGTGACCATGGCGTAATAGCACACAAAATGCGTGCTAAACGAATAACAGGAAAAGTTGGTAGATGGATCTATAATTTCCTCACAAATAGAACACAGAGAGTAGTAGTCAACAGAGTAAAGTCTGAGGCGGCTACGGTGAAAAGCTCTGTTCCACAAGGCACAGTACTCACTCCCATCCTGTTTCTCATCCTCATATCTGATATAGACAAGGATGTCAGCCACAGCACCATGTCTTCCTTTGCAGATGACACCCGAATCTGCATGACAGTGTTTTCCATTGCAGACACTGCAAGGCTCCAGGCGGACATCAACCAAATCTTTCAGTGATCTACAGAAAGCAATCTGAAGTTCGTAATAATGTTTTTAGAATTACCGACAATATGTAAAGTAAAAGGACAAAAGTGCAACTAATGTGACATTTTATTGAGGCAACGTTTCGCTCTCCAGGAGCTTGACAAAGCTCCTGGAGAGCGAAACGTTGCTACAATAAAATGTCACATTGTTGCACTTGTGTCCTTTTACAATATGAAGCTCAACGATGAGAAATTTCAATTACTCAGATATGGTAAACACGAGGAAATTAAATCATCAGAGTACAAAACAAATTCCATCCACAAAATACAGCGAAAAACCAACGTCAAAGACCTGGGAGTGATCATGTCGGAGGATCTCACCTTCAAGGACCATAACATTGTATCAATCGCATCTGCTAGAAAAATGACAGGATGGATAATGAGATCCTTCAAAACTAGGGAGGCCAAGCCCATGGTGACACTCTTCAGGTCACTTGTTCTATCTAGGCTGGAATATTGCTGCACACTAACAGCACCTTTCAAGGCAGGTGAAATTGCTGACCTAGAAAATGTACAGAGAACCTTCACGGTGCGCATAATGGAGATAAAACACTTCAATTACTGGGAGCGCTTGAGGTTCCTGAACCTGTATTCCCTGGAACGCAGGCGGGAGAGATACATGATTATATACACCTGGAAAATCCTAGAGGGACTAGTACCGAACTTGCACACGAAAATCACTCACTATGAAAGCAAAAGACTTGGCAGACGATGCAACATCCCCCCAATGAAAAGCAGGGGTGTCACTAGCACGTTAAGAGACCATACAATGAGTGTCAGGGGCCTGAGACTGTTCAACTGCCTCCCAGCATACATAAGGGGGATTACCAACAGACCCCTGGCAGTTTTCAAGCTGGCACTGGACAAGCACCTAAAGTTGGTTCCTGACCAGCCGGGCTGTGGCTCGTACGTTGGTCTGCGTGCAGCCAACAGTAACAGCGTGGTTGATCAGGCTCTGATCCAGCAGGAGGTTTGGTCACAGACCGGGCCGTGGGGGCGTTGACCCGTGGAACTCTCTCCAGGTAAACTCCAGGTAAACAGCTATTAATATATCAGTCTCAAAAAAGTAGCTTAGTCACCCATAATAATAATAATAATAATAATAATAATACAGTGGAACCTCAAATTTTGAATGTATCACTTATCGAACTCTTCGAAAATAGAACGCTTTTTTCGAACCAACTTTGCCCCTATTATCGAACTCGCCCCTATTTTCGAACCACCGGGTACCGGGCCTGTCTGGCAGCCCGCTCTGTCCGCATCCCCACACAGGCACCATGAGCCAGTCTGGTTTTGTTGATGTTTAAGTGAGCACTAACCTGCACTCTCATTCAAAAATTTCACGATTATTTCATTGTGTTTAGTGCTTGTGAGACTGTGAAATAAGCTACAATGGGCCCAAAGAATCTTGCTAGTGGTACCCCTGTGGTAAAGAAAGTAAGAAACACCATAGATGTGAAGAAAGAAATAATACAGAAGTGGAATGATGTCCAAGTGGAATGATGTCTAAATGTTTGTGGAGAAATGTCACCCTGAGCAAGCTGAAACAAGCCATCTTTGCAACAAGTTCAGTGACAGAACCATGTCCCATTTTAGGGAAATCTTAAAGAGGCACCAGAAATAGAGGACTGTGGGCAGTTATTTTGTGAGATGCAAACAGAGGACTGTAGACAGTTATTTTGTGAGACAGGGGTCCAGTGACATTAAAAGACAGAGAAGAGAAGTAACACCAGAGAGGGCTTTGATACCTTAAGTCCTCATGGAGGGGGATTCTCCTTCCAAACGCTAACCCCAACTCCCTCTCTTATCCTCTCCATTTTCCAGATGCCATCACCAATCTTCAATAAAGGTAAGTAAAATGTTATTTATATGTTTATTTAAATTTATTAATACATAATTGAACACTATATTTGTTGTATGTAAAACTGTAATTAATCTACACAAAAAATACTTTTTATAAATATTTTTGGGTTTCTGGAACGGATTAATTGTATTTCCATTATTTCTTATGGGAAATATTGCTTCGCTTTTCAGACTTTTCGAATTTTGAACTAACTCCTGGAACAGATTAAGTTCGATATTTGAGGTTCCACTGTAATAATAATAATAATAATAATAATAATAATAATTACTACAAGAACATGTACAAGGAATACAGACCATAGTTGACATCAATGACATACTACTATATAGAAAGATGCTTGTTATGCAGAGCATTTCGAGTAAATTAGGTCAATTTTGTCTCAGGATGCGACCCACACCAGTCCACTAACACCCAGGTACCCATTTTACTGATGGGTGAACATAGACAACCGGTGTAAGGAAATACGCTCAATATCTCCTCCCTTGCCGGGAATCTATCCTGGACTTTCGGTGTGTGTTAACCGAGAGCTTTTGCCACGGGCCACCATAAGTGATACTCAGTTTAACTAACAGTTCCTGTGATGTTTGTCAAGTCATGTGGAAATTTATTTATAACAAATTCCCACCGCCGGCCTCGTATGTAAATATTCTCGTGTCGTAGTCGCAAAGACACTTATATCTTAAATATCTTAAGGTGTAACCGCGAGATTAGTGCGCAAATTGATACATTTCTGCCTTAAGAATGGTTCATATGGGCTTGAATGTTTAATAAATAATATCAGAATTAATAATGTAGATTTAGACTTGGGTCTTCTTGGTCTGAGACATCACATGGATAAGGTCTAGAAGCTGAGCTCGGCCTGACGACCAAGAAAATGAAGGAGAGGCATTCCAAGGGTGTGGACACTCCAGTCTCTTCACCAGGCTCCCGTCGTGAGAATTATTCTGGTTTTCATCCTTAGTAGCAGGTCGGGTGACGTTATTATGGGGAAAACAGGGTAATTTAGTTTTGGCTTATGCGCGGGCCCAGAGCCCACGCTAAGGGCTGCTGAGTAATCATTCGTTGAATATTAGGGCAGAGGATAAAAGTCTTTCTGTGTACATAAATATTAATTAGGGGAATTCTACTGAATCCTGGGACTCCTAGAGTGTATGCTGAGATTACTAATTTTTATTAACTGATTACAGGAACCATTCCTCTATGAACATGGTATCTAGGGGGGAGAGAGAGAGAATTCAATATTTCGTTCACATACACAGCGTGTGTCAGCGCCTGAGATGGCTGTAATTACGTGAGGATCACTGACATCCATACTACTAGTCAGGGCAGTCAACAGCATTCGTTCAGTGTGGGTTTGACTGAAGTGTCACCCTTCTAGAGACAGTGTTTGTGATGTTTGTCACATCGCTTAATCACTGTATATGTGTTTATATTTCCAGTCAGTGAGAAAGCTGAAGCAAACAGGGGTTTAACACTTACGTTCACCGCAGCAGTGAAATAATTACTATTTATTGCCAGGATCTATCGACAGAGATTATAATTACTGCCACTGTTAAGAATGATGTCGTAAATCAACTGTCACTTATAATCCTATCTGACGTTAATGTCATTAAGTCAGCAGGTGGGTATGAGTGTACTGTTGTCATCAGTCAACAGAGAATGTGGGTCAGTAGTGTACTGACCCCAGTGTCAATGAGGTGTTTGTAAACAACAGTGGTATGGACCTAACTGCTCAGGGCAGAAGTGCCCAGAGCTGAGACCTAGTACCACGATAACCAAGGAACGAACAAAAGTCAGAGGTGAGTGAATACTTATATAGATTTCCGTCTCCAAAACAGCATTCAGGTAAATGCACAATGTATATACACTATGTACAAAGCAGTTTACGAGAGACACAGTGAGAACTGTGTGCGAGAAGACTTTTTAGGTAAGTCTGCCAATGTTGCTCCACCAGTCTCCGACTTCGCTTCACAACTTTGACTGTCTTCCTTGTGATGGCTGGGTTGAACCAAGGTGCTTGCACTTTCTGTAATATACAAAAAAGCACTTGTACTTGTTTATATTTAAGTGACCCTCTCCCTAGATTAAAAACAATAAAAAAAAGCCGATAGTTTTTTTAAGTAGGTTCCCATTTCAAGGAAAGTCTTAGAATGCAAGACAGTCACATAGGCTCCTCTCTTACTTGTTGCAAGTAAACACAAGATACGTCGCACATTCTTGACACCATCCAGACTTAGATCCTGCCCATCCATCCAATTCTCGCTCTTAATTAAGCACTGGAAAACCCCTTTTTTAACCTACCAGTTGGTAAGTCAATCACAACAAACATAGGTACCTCGATCTTATTTATATCTTTAAAAGTGTGTCGCAGAACCTTTATTAATTAACACCGATTTATTAAATAAGGAAATTTCGCTAAGAATCATACATGTGTGTGCCATTTTTCCTAGAGAATTTAGATTTCTTGAACATACGTCTAGACTGGACTGCTGACCAGTTATGCGCCTACTGCTGATCATAGGCTCTATAGCCTTCAAAGAGTTGCTTCAACACTTATGAAGAGCTTTTCATCCAATGCATCGGAACAATAACTCATTCTCTGGATAATATTTTTTTTCTAATTCTCTTTTCGGGTTTAGTGTTTATAAATATAAATTACTAAAGTTTATCATAACATTCACTGTTTGTATAACATCCACCCAAGACTGTTTCACACGGGAGTTCTGCCATTATGACACTTTCCAAGTGTTGTGCCGCCCATCTATATCACACATTTATCTTTGCAACCCCATACTTGGAAGTCAATACAAAGTTCTACACTTAGTGCGTTGAGGAATCTACCTCGCCAGCCATGTTAGAACCTTCCCTCATACATTCAGTGTTTCAACACCTTGACGGTCACAACTCAGATAATGCTTTGGTAATTATTAAGGGTATCTTACACAGCTGCATGGAAGTTTGGTGAGGATTTAGTTACAATGTGCCCTATACAGCATCATGGTAATTAGTCACGACACAAGTGTAAAGTGTTCTAGACACCCAATTTATAATTACATCTTCAAACGCAACATTAAGGTTCAATATGCTCTACATTTTCACCTAGGTTCTTAAGTTCTTAATAAAACTTCGTTATGCTAAAGACAGCGACAGGGAAGTGTTTTTGGGTATGCCCAAATGAGATAAATCTGTGGACTAAAATCACAAGGGTATTAAAAGAGGATAACATCAAAGCTGCTTTCATAGACAACCTGGAAGCTTTCTACAACAGATGGGAACATAAAAAGTCTGGGCTGAATGGTACTGCCCTTGATACTGGCCATGTAGTCAGAAACTGTAAGGCTGGAGGTGATGTCCTGGTAGTCAGTAAATGTGGGGCTGATAGTGCTGTCCTGGGAGACAGTAATGGTGAAGCTGGAGGTGCTGTCCTGGGAGACAGTAATGGTGAAGCTGGAGGTGCTGTCCTGGGAGACAGTAATGGTGAAGCTGGAGGTGCTGTCCTGGGAGACAGTAATGGTGAAGCTGGAGATGCTGTCCTGGGAGACAGTAATGGTGAAGCTGGAGGTGCTGTCCTGGGAGACAGTAATGGTGAAGCTGGAGATTTTGTCCAGGTAGTCGGGAATTATATGCAGGAAGGAATGCATATAAATGACCTCACAGGGGACAGGAGCCGTAGTGGGGAAACAAGTGTAGTCAAAGATAAGATAAAACCAATATTGCAAACTAGAAATCTGGAAAAACAGATGGGACGTGCAACTATGATCACCCTAGAAAATGCCGTGCCCATATGACAACAGGAAAATGCAAACTCCCTTCCTGTAAGCTTTTTCACCCTGAAATGTGTCCCTCTTCAGTACAGGAAAGATTGTGCTATAACTTAAATTGCCAGGCACACCATCTAAAGGGGACAAAAAGATACAAAACATCCAGGCCATGGGAAAACCTGGGTAGCCACAGCCACTCAAGAGGGAGAGGTTTTTTAGTGCCAGGAAGGAAAAAAACTGGCAGGAAATGGCAGAAATCGTACACCAAATCCAGTCATTCCTGGAGTGGAACCATAGTCGATGGCCTCCACTCCAAACCAACAGATACAGATACTAATGCCGGAAAAAAATCCCCCCCAGTACCATCAATACCACCAGTCCGATGACATTCTTCTTTGCAAATATACAGGGTCTAAAGCCAGCAACAAACAACAAAATACCTTTCATCTGTGGACTGCTTGCAGAGGCAAAGGCAATGTTCGCGGCTTTCACAGAGACCCACATAAAGGAACACTTAGACAACGAAATATGGATCCCAGGTTACAACCTATACAGATGTGACAGAGTGAACAGGCAAAAGGGGGGGGGGTTGGCCTGTACATTGCAGAGTCACTTGTTTGCACAGAACTGATTAATGCCTCAAATGATGTAGTGGAAGTTTTAGCAGTAAAGATCGAGAACCAAAACCTAGTCATTGTGGTAGTCTACAAGCCTCCAGATGCAATATCCCAGCAATTCCAGGAACAGCTGTTAAAAATTGACCACTGTCTGGAAAATCTTCCAGCTCCTGCACCCAACATCTTGCTCCTGGGGGATTTCAACTTAAGGCACCTAAAATGGAGGAATGTAGCAAATAATATTGTTGCAGTAATAACACCAGGAGGCAGCTCTGATGAAAACTCACACTCACACTAGCTTTTAAATCTCTGCACAAAATTCAATTTAAACCAGCAAATAATAGAGCTTACTAGACTGGAGAATACACTAGACCTCATCTTCACTAACAATGATGATCTGATAAGAAATGTCACCATATCAAAAACAATATACTCAGATCACAACATAATTGAGGTTCAGACATGTATGCGCGGAGCCCCAGACCGACAAAATGAGATTTGTCACGAGGGAGCATTCACCAGATTCAACTTCAATAACAAAAACATAGAGTGGGACCAAGTAAACCAAGTCCTAACCGATATAAGCTGGGAAGATATACTAAGCAACACAGACCCCAACTTATGCCTAGAACAGATTAACTTGGTGGCACTCGATGTATGCACAAGGCTTATTCCTCTAAGAAAAAGGAGGAGTAGATGTAAAATAGAAAGAGACAGGCGCTCCCTTTACAGGCGACGGAAAAGAATAACAGAGCGGCTAAAAGAGGTCAATATATCTGAAATGTGTAGGGAGACACTGGCCAGAGAAATAGCAAACATCGAACTTAAGCTAAAGGAATCTTATAGGAGTCAGGAATCGCGGGAAGAACTAAAAGCCATAGATCAAATCGAAAGAAACCCAAAGTATTTCTTCTCCTATGCCAAATCAAAGTCGAGAACAACGTCCAGTATTGGGCCCCTACTTAAACAAGATGGGTCCTACACAGATGACAGCAAGGAAATGAGTGAGCTACTCAAGTCCCAATATGACTCAGTTTTTAGCAAGCCGCTAACCAGACTGAGAGTCGAAGATCAAAATGAATTTTTTATGAGAGAGCCACAGAATTTGGTTAACACAAGCCTATCTGATGTTATTCTGACGCCAAATGACTTCGAACAGGCGATAAATGACATGCCCATGCACTCTGCCCCAAGGCCAGACTCATGGAACTCCGTGTTCATCAAGAACTGCAAGAAGCCCCTATCACGAGCCTTTACCATCCTATGGAGAGGGAGCATGGACACGGGGATCGTCCCACAGTTACTAAAAACAACAGACATAGCCCCACTCCACAAAGGGGGCAGTAAAGCAACAGCAAAGAACTACAGACCGATAGCACTAATATCCCATATCATAAAAATTTTTGAAATTGTCCTAATAAGCAAGATCACCACCCATCTAGAAACCCATCAGTTACACAACCCTGGGCAACATGGGTTTAGAACAGGTCGCTCCTGTCTGTCTCAACTATTGGATCACTACGACAAGGTCCTAGATGCACAAGAAGACAAAAAGAATGCAGATGTAATATATACAGACTTTACAAAAGCCTTCCCCTCATGGAAGGTTCCTTGATGTTGGTGAGGGGCTCTTGATTTAGGGAATTGGATCTGTGCTCCAGTTCCCCGAATTAAGCCTGAATGCCTTCCACATCCCCCCTCCCCTGGGCGCTGTATAATCCTACGGGTTTAGCGCTTCCCCCTTGATTATAATAATAATACAAAAGCCTTCGACAAGTGTGACCATGGCGTAATAGCACACAAAATGTGTGCTAAAGGAATAACAGGAAAAGTCGGTCGATGGATCTATAATTTCCTCACTAACAGAACACAGAGTAGTAGTCAACAGAGTGAAGTCCGAGGCAGCTACGGTGAAAAGCTCTGTTCCACAAGGCACAGTACTCGCTCCCATCTTGTTCCTCATCCTCATATCTGATATAGACAAGGATGTCAGCCACAGCACCGTGTCTTCCTTTGCAGATGACACCCGAATCTGCATGACAGTGTCTTCCATTGCAGACACTGCAAGGCTCCAGGCGGACATCAACCAAATCTTTCAGTGGGCTGCAGAAAACAATATGAAGTTCAACGATGAGAAATTTCAATTACTCAGATATGGTAAACATGAGGAAATTAAATCTTCATCAGAGTACAAAACAAATTCTGGCCACAAAATAGAGCGAAACACTAACGTGGGAGTGATTATGTCGGAGGATTTCATCTTCAAGGACCATAACATTGTATCAATCACATCTGCTAGAAAAATAACAAGATGGATAATGAGAACCTTCAAAACTAGGGATGCCAAGCCCATGATGACACTCTTCAGGTCACTTGTTCTCTCTAGGCTGGAATATTGCTGCACACTAACAGCACCTTTCAAGGCAGGTGAAATTGCTGACCTAGAAAATGTACAGAGAACCTTCACGGCGCGCATAACGAAGATAAAACACTTCAATTACTGGGAGCGCTTGAAGTTCCTGAACCTGTATTCCCTGGAATGCAGGCGGGAGAGATACATGATTATATACACCTGGAAAATCCTAGAGGGACTAGTACCGAACTTGCACACGAAAATCACTCACTACGAAAGCAAAAGACTTGGCAGACGATGCAACATCCCCCCAATGAAAAGCAGGGTGTCACTAGCACGTTAAGAGACCATACAATAAGTGTCAGGGGCCCGAGACTGTTCAACTGCCTCCCAGCACACATAAGGGGGATTACCAACAGACCCCTGGTTGTCTTCAAGCTGGCACTGGACAAGCACCTAAAGTCGGTTCCTGACCAGCCGGGCTGTGGCTCGTACGTTGGTTTGCGTGCAGCCAGCAGTAACAGCCTGGTTGATCAGGCTCTGATCCACCAGGAGGCCTGGTCACAGACCGGGCCGCGGGGGCGTTGACCCCCGGAACTCTATCCAGGTAAACTCCAGGTAATATAACTTTAATTAATGAATAGAAAAATTCCTCACCAAAACTCAAACCATTAGAAACAAAACACTACGAGCGGGGTTAAAAACCGCGATCAGTCTTACAATTCCAGACCGACACGTTAGCCACTGGGAGTTTTAAGACTCTTATCGCGGGTTCGAACCCGGTCCGTGGTATGGTTTGTTTGCAATCGTGTCATTACGATTTCGTGAGCCACTCAAACCTCAAAGGAGGTTACCTGGAGGTTACCTGGAGGTTACCTGGAGGTTATTCCGGGGATCAACGCCCCCGCGGCCCGGTCCATGACCAGGCCTCCCGATGGATCAGGGCCTGATCAACTAGGCTGTTACTGCTGGCCGCACGCAGTCCAACGTACGAGCCACAGCCCGGCTGATCCGGCACTGACTTTAGGTATATGTCCAGCTCTCTCTTGAAGGCAGCCAGGGGTTTATTGGCAATTCCCCTAATGCTTGATGGGAGGCTGTTGAACAGTTTTGGGCCCCGGACACTTATGGTGTTTTCTCTTAGTGTACCAATGGCGCCCCTACTTTTTATTGGGGGCATTTTGCATCGCCTGCCCAGTCTTTTACTTTCGTAGGGAGTGATTTCTGTGTGCAGATTTGGGACCATTCCTTCCAAGATTTTCCAAGTGTAGATTATAATATATCTCTCCCTCCTGCGTTCCAACGAGTACAAGTCAAGTGCTTCCAAGCGTTCCCAGTAGTTAAGGTGCTTGACAGAACTTATACGTGCAGTAAAGGATCTCTGTACACTCTCTAGATCTGCTATTTCACCTGCTTTGAATGGAGATGTTAATGTACAGCAGTATTCCAGTCTAGAGAGAACAAGTGATTTGAAAAGGATCATCATGGGCTTGGCATCTCTCGTTTTGAAAGTTCTCATTATCCATCCTATCATTTTCTTTGCACGTGCGATCGTGGCACTGTTGTCTTGTGTTGATGCGAGGCTCACGAGTGATGGACCTGAAGTTATCCCACTCCATCCTGATTTCTAAAGTCCTTTCTGGTTTAGTGTTTTCCAGTAAAAATAATAACAGTAAACAACTACGGCAAAAACAATAATAATAATTATAATAATAATGATAGTTGTAATAATTTACAACTGCTACTCGGCCATCTGTATCCATTAATTACCGATTGAGCTACAACTTATTTAGTTTTATAGGTGAGCCGTTATTTTGTGGTGCAAATTATACAATAAAAGTCCAACCCACCTAATCCAGCCTACAATAACCCAGCCCACCTAATCCAGCCTACAATAACCCAGCCCACCTAATCCAGCCTACAATAACCCAGCCCACCTAATCCAGCCTACAATAACCCAGCCCACCTAATCCAGCCTACAATAACCCAACCCACCTAATCCAGCCTACAATAACCCAGCCCACCTAATCCAGCCTACAATAACCCAGCCCACCTAATCCAGCCTACAATAACCCAGCCCACATAATCCAGCCTACAATAACCCAGCCCACCTAATCCAGCCTACAATAACCCAGCCCACCTAATCCAGCCTACAATAACCCAGCCCACCTAATCCAGCCTACAATATCCCAGCCCACCTAATCCAGCCTACAATAACCCAGCCCACCTAATCCAGCCTACAATAACCCAGCCCACCTAATCCAGCCTACAATAACCCAGCCCACCTAATCCAGCCTACAATAACCCAGCCCACCTAATCCAGCCTACAATAACCCAGCCCACCTAATCCAGCCTACAATAACCCAGCCCACCTAATCCAGCCTACAATAACCCAACCCACCTAATCCAGCCTACAATAACCCAGCCCACCTAATCCAGCCTACAATAACCCAGCCCACCTAATCCAGCCTACAATAACCCAGCCCACCTAATCCAGCCTACAATAACCCAGCCCACCTAATCCAGCCTACAATAACCCAGCCCACCTAATCCAGCCTACAATAACCCAGCCCACCTAATCCAGCCTACAATAACCCAGCCCACCTAATCCAGCCTACAATAACCCAGCCCACCTAATCCAGCCTACAATAACCCAGCCCACCTAATCCAGCCTACAATAACCCAGCCCACCTAATCCAGCCTACAATAACCCGGCCCACCTAATCCAGCCTACAATAACCCAGCCCACCTAATCCAGCCTACAATAACCCAGCCCACCTAATCCAGCCTACAATAACCCAGCCCACCTAATCCAGCCTACAATAACCCAGCCCACCTAATCCAGCCTACAATAACCCAGCCCACCTAATCCAACCTTCAATAACCCAGCCCACCTAATCCAACCTTCAATAACCCAGCCCACCTAATCCAACCTTCAATAACCCAGCCCACCCAATCCAACCTTCAATAACCCAGCCCACCTAGTCCAACCTTCAATAACCCAGCCCACCTAATCCAACCTACAATAACCCAGCCCACCCAATCCAACCTTCAATAACCCAGCCCACCCAATCCATCCTTCAATAACCCAACGTAACTTAATCTTACCTCTGATACTGATCCTGGCATGTTGTTTACACTTGCTTCCCGGCCGATGCATATACTGTTACTTTGTGGCCCGGTGGCCTGGTGGCTAAAGCTCCCGCCTCACACACGGAGGGCCCGGGTTCGATTCCCGGCGGGTGGAAACATTTCGACACGTTTCCTTACACCTGTTGTCCTGTTCACCTAGCAGCAAATAGGTACCTGGGTGTTAGTCGACTGGTGTGGGTTGCATCCTGGGGGACAAGATTAAGGACCCCAATGGAAATAAGTTAGACAGTCCTCGATGACGCACTGACTTTCTTGGGTTATCCTGGGTGGCTAACCCTCCGGGGTTAAAAATCCGAACGAAATCTTATCTTATCTTATCTTATCTTTGTTTTATTCCCTGAGATTATTAACCCCAGGTCCTGACACGAGGCTAGTACATGTTTTGGGTGTTGGAGAATCCTAATTCAAAATCTTTAGTTACATAGAAGTGTACTCTCATAAAGAAATTGGTGCACGCATCAATAACTGGGCCTCTACCCTTCAAACAGAACTGTTTACCATACTCCTTGCACTCAAATACGTCCATGTATCTAAGGTTGACAGTTTAATTGTAACTGATTCTCTGTCATCCATAAATGCTCTCAACTCATTAAGTATAAATTGTGGCATGCTTGTGTCAGAAGCCAGTCATAGGTATGGTAAGATTGTGGACAGTGGAGTCAGAGTGCACATGCTGTGGATTCCATCTCACATTGGTCTTCAGATGCATGATAGAACTGATAAATTGGCTAAGCTGTATGCTTTCAAAGAGAAGGTAGATTACAATCTTGGATGGTCAGTTAGCAGTTTGAGAACAATAATATGAAAAGAACTTCAGTTGAACTTTATTGACTTGAGACTTAGGGAGACTGACAAAAGTCAGTTTATCTATCATCATTCCATCATGCAGGAGGAGCCACATGTCTATGGTGCATCCAACAACAAGATAAGCAGATTCTTGGATGTCACTACCGCCCGGCTCCGGCTGGGTTATCATCATCAGAGGACTCACTGGTAAGGACCCACGAGGGGCGAGGGGAAAGTGGGGACAGTACGAAGAATAGACGGTGAGAGGAATGTCTTGAGTCGAAGAGAGAAGAGTCAGGACTAGACCCAACAGCAGAGGGAAACAGCAACACAAAAAACAGAACACTCAGGCGTCCCGCTGGCAAGCTATCTGCATCTTGCATTCTTGATGTTGATTGGCGGCTGGCAGAAGCTGGAGGCGTGGTCAAGGGATGCTAGCTTCTTGATTGGTCAGGTGTCGTTAAAGTGTGAGTCAGTAGTTATATCAGTTCTTCAGTGTTGGAGCCATTCCTTATGTTGTGCAGTTGTTGGGAGGAAACGATGAGTAGTCTTGTAATCTTGGGTCGAAAAGCTGGGTCGGCTTGTAACTGGTCAAAGGTCATCTTGAGTGCTGTGAAGGAGCAATGGGTTCCTTTACGATTTGTAAACTTGACTGTTCTGTCGACTAACTTCTCGTACAAAGTGTCGACATTCATGGTGGGTTCTTGGTCAGGAGTCGTATAAAAAGTTATATCTTTCCAGTGCAGGTGTTGATCTCGGTGTTGATCTTCTGTATTAATACGTCGAGTGATTGGTGAAGTTTTTGTTGGTGGTTGCAGCATTGAAGGTTCATTCAATGTTAGTGTCTCCGCTACAGAGTGTATAGAAGACTGTGGTGGAATCGTGGCTTCTGATTGGTCCATTTGAGTAGTGGTGAGTGGAGGCGAAGGAATGATATTTGCGCCGCCACGACGAACCAATCGACGAATAGGAGGCGTGGTGCTGTCTTGGATGTTATCAGGTGACTGTTGATTGGAGGATTCAAAAGAGGATGCGTCGTCGTTGTCAATTATTAATCCCTTCAAGTCATCTGGCGCTTCAAAACTGACGATCTTCGGGATTATTTTCAAAATTTCAGTTGATGGTGGACTTGCAGGGAAGTTAAATGATGGCATGTTGTTCAGTGCAAGAAGTTCATTAATAGTCGTGTTGAAAGAGCCAGGTTTTGCAGCATTTTGCACGTGAGCAAACATCATGCAGTAATAGAATTTGGTAGAGATATCATCAGGTGGAGGTTGGGTAGTGAGAGGGGTTGGACACGACTGTTGAGTGGCTTGTAGAATCTTGGATGTTGTAGATTGAATCTTGGCAATTGCAGCGTATGTAGGAGAGGTTCCAGATGACTTCTTTGTTTCTTCCTTCAGTTTCTTAGAGAGGATATCCTTACACACTGGACATTTGGCTGCAAGAATATGGTGATCACTCTTACAGTTGATGCAAGTGGGAGCAGCAGTGGAAGTGCAAGAACGAAAATCGTGTCCTGCAGACCCACAGGTGGAACATACCTTCTTATTCTTCACGTGGCAGTCGGTAGTAGAGTGACTGTACGAGTAACATGTCCAGCAAGGTGTTATTCAATTCAAAGTTTATTCTCTATAAAGATTACAATGTTGAATTTACAGAATTTGGTTGTTGTGTGGTTTACATGTAGTTAAATAATGATTACAGAGTGTACCACTAGAACGCCTAGCATGGCTAGGCATTTCGGGCAGACTTAGTTTAATTCTTTATTTTAAAATATTACAAATTATGAGGTAAGTTGGTATTATGGCTAAGTGACTAAATACTAGTTAGTGAGTTTAGCAATGTGAATGCTTTTGTTTTGGCACAGTACATAGTTTCAGTATTGGAGTATCATAGGATTCATTATTTTAAGATTGAGATTAATATTTCTGTTTATGGTCAAATGGGTGAGTGAGTGTAAGTGTGAACCACCAGGTGGTATTCGTGTAGTTAGTTGATGGGGTGTATCAGGGAGATAAGATGTTTTCTAATGGTAGTTTTGAAGGTGATGAATGTGTCTGCAGTTCTAGAGTTCTCAGGTAGGGTGTTCCAGATTTTAGGGCCTTTGACATACATTGAATTTTTGTAAAGGTTTAGTCGGACACGGGGAATGTCGTAGAGATGTTTGTGTCTGGTGTTATGCCTGTGGGTTCTGTCACAACTATCAAGAAAGCGTTTTAGGTCAAGGTTGATATTGGAGTTTAAGGTCCTGTAGATGTAGATTGCACAGTAGTAAGTGTGGATGTACTGAACAGGGAGTAAGTTTAGATCTATGAAGAGTGGGGGGGTGTGTTGCCAGGGATGGGATTTAGTGATTATTCTTACTGCAGCTTTTTGTTGGGTTATTGGCTTTAGGTGTGTTGCTGCAGTTGATCCCCAAGCACAAATAGCATAGGTGAGGTATGGATAAATAAGTGAGTGGTATAGTGTGAGAAGGGCATTTTGCGGCACGTAGTATCGTATCTTGGAGAGGATCCCAACTGTTTTGGATACTTTTTTGGTTATGTGTTGGATATGGGTGCTGAAATTTAGGTTGTTGTCAAGGTATAGGCCTAGGAATTTGCCCTCATTATGTCTGGTAATTAGAGTGTTGTCGATCTTAATGTTAATTTGTGCATCTCCTGCTCTGCTACCAAACATAATATAGTAGGTTTTGTCAGTGTTAAGCGTAAGTTTATTGGCTGTCATCCAAGTCGATATTTTGATCAGCTCCTCGTTAACAATGGTGTTGAGGGTGGCAAGATCAGGGTGAGAGATGACATAAGTCGTGTCGTCAGCAAAGAGAATGGGTTTCAGGTGTTGGGATACGTTTGGAAGATCATTGATGTATATGAGGAAGAGCAGGGGACCAAGGACACTTCCCTGCGGAACTCCAGTATCAAGTGGCTGTGTTGTTGATGCTGTGTCTTTAATGGTAACATACTGATACCTATTAGTAAGGTAAGATTTGAAATAAGCAAGCGCATGGCCTCTTACACCGTAATGGTCAAGTTTGTGGAGTAGGATGTCGTGGTCTACTGTGTCAAAAGCTTTTCTTAGGTCAATAAAAATTCCTAGTGGATATTCCTTATTTTCCAATGCTGTGTAAAGCAGATCTAGCACTTTTATGATTGCATCATTAGTGCTTTTATTTTTCCTTATTCCATATTGGCAGGGGTTGAGTATGTTTTGTGCTGTTATAAATGAATATAGTCTCCTGTGCACGAGTTTCTCAAAGATTTTGGATAGCAATGGTAAGTTTGATATTGGCCTATAGTTGTTTAAGTCTGTAGGGTCACCACCTTTATGTATTGGTGTAACCCTTGCCATCTTGAGTAGTTTCGGGAAGGTGCTAGTTTCTAGTGACTTGTTAAAAAGTAATGAAATAGCATGCGAAAGGAAATGGGCCGCTCGCTTGTACAGTAATGGTGGGACATTAGACAGATTCCCTGAGTTGTTTTTAAGTGACTTTATAATCTCGGTGACTTCCGAGGGCTCAGTTGGTGCAAGATAGAAGGAATTTGGGAAATTCCCATCTAGGTAGTCCCCGGCATAGGCATTGGTATGTGGGATTTTATTATTATTATTATTATTATTATTATTATTATTATTATAATCAAGGGGGAAGCGCTAAACCCAGAGGATTATACAGCGCCTGGGGGGGGGATGTGGAAGGCATTCAGACTTAATTTGGGAAACTGGAGCACAGATCCAATTCCCTAAATCAAGAGCCCCTCACCAACATCAAAGAACCTTCCTTGAGGGGTGTGGGATTTTATTGGCGAGACTAGATCCTATGGTTGAGAAGAAGTCGTTTATCTTGTTAGCTGTGTCAGTGGGATGTAGTGGTGTTTCATTAGGTTTAGTTAGGACAATATTCTTGGTTTTTTTCAGTTTGTGGGTCCCTAGAATCTGAGAGAGTGTTTTCCAGGTCTTCTTTATATCTCCTCTAGTGTCTGTGAATCTACTGGAGGAGTATAGTTGTTTGGCTTTCTTTATTACTTTGGTGAGAACTGATGAATAGTGTTTAAGAATATCTTTGTGTATTAAGCCCTGTCTATATTGCTTTTCATATTGGTGTTTCTTGTCAATGGATTTCAGAATGGTGCTGGTTAGCCATGGGCAACCAAGCCGTTTGTTTGTGATCTGTTTCGTTTTTATAGGACAATGTTTGTTGTATAGTCTAAGTAATTTAAGAAAGATGTCTGTCCAGTCATCAATACCATTGGCCTTGAAGAATTCTGTAGGCCAGTCAACAATCTCTAGGTCAGCTGTGAACTTCCTTATTGAGGCCTCGTCATGGAGTCTAAATGAGACTTTGTTGTATTCAAGTGGTGGTTTATTAATGTTTGTCAGGAGGAAGGTAGGGTAGTGGTCTGTAGTGCTATCTGTGATTATCCCTGATTTAAGGGGGGCTAGTATATTGGTCCATATGTGGTCTATTATGGTTGCACTTGTCTCAGTGAGCCTGGTTGGTTTAGTTATTGTTGGTATGAGAAGTGTGTTGTTCATATTGTTGATGAAATCAGTTACAGGCTGATCATCTAGTAAGCCAAGGTTGATGTTGAAGTCTCCAGCTAAGAGAAGGTGGTGCTTGTTCATTTGTCTGTTTGTTATTAGTGACTTTAATTTCTCACTGAAATTTGGGATGTTTGTGTGAGGTATCCGGTAAATGGCACCGATTGTTATAGGTGTCTTAAGGTTTTTTACAGTAAAATTAGCAAAAATGTATTCCCCATATTCATCACTAAAGCAAGTGGTGCTAATACAAGATAATTGGTTAGAGTAATAGATTGCAATACCACCCCCAACTTGGTTTGGTCTGCAGTTGTGAATTGCTGTGTATCCTGGTAGAGGGTAGATATCTATTATGTACGTGAAGCGTTCAGGTTCAATCTGTCGAGGGTTGATGCAGTAGTAGGAGATGGCCAGGCCTTCAGACAGTGCTCTGGTCGCCATGGCAACGTCCAGGAATGTGACCTTGAGCACTGAGGAAGCGTTGGGGATCTTCACAACAGTGTCAATCTTGGCCTAGGTAGGTGTTGAGGTCTTCAAGTGATGTCGTAATTTCCTGGATGGACATGTCCGTGATCAGCTTGTCAAGACGTTTCATAAACACTGAACGTTTTGCAAGCATGTATGGTGACGTTGAGATGGCAAAGCCGCGGTCTTCAAGGCAGTAGGTGTAAGCACTTTGTCAGCTTCAGCATCATCAGAAAAGTGACGATGAAAGCTCCTTTCAGTGACGTGATCTTGGAGAACTTTGCCTAAAGACAAGTGTTGAGAGAAGCTGCAAGCTCAAGCTTCGTGGTGTCATCGACGACAGCAGACTTGGGCTTAATTCTCCCACGATGAGACATGGTGGAGATGGTAGAGGTTCCCCTCCCCAACGGGGATCGTAGGGATACTGTGCAAGTATGGAGAGCTGCTATGACCTGCCAAGGCGAGAGTCAGAAGCAGAGTCCTTCTTTCCTCGGCATTATCGTGTGTGTGTGTGTGTGTGTGTGTGTGTGTGTGTGTGTGCGTGTGCGTGTGCGTGTGCGTGTGCGTGTGCGTGTGCGTGCATGTGCGTGGGCACGCATGCTTGCTTGTGTGTATGCATATATTTGTACGCTCGTGTGCATGTGTCTATCTGTGTGTGCGCCCTTGTGTGTGTATGTGTGCGCGCGCGCGCTCGTGTGGGTGTATGACCCACTTAATATTTGTATTTATAACTCATTACAACTGTGACCAGGTGTGGACGTATCAGTGGTTCATTACTTTGTAATTTGTTCATGACTGTAACCATGTATAGGAGTGAGGCTGATTCATTACCTCTGTAACTTGCCATGATTGTGACCAGATCTACCTGGAGTTCATTACCTTTGTAACTAGTTCAGCTATCATAACTTTGGGGTCCAGTCACTGGACCCATTATGTACCATTGTAATCTTTTGACTACCACCCACAGGATGGGTATGGGGTGCATAATAAACATATTAAACTAACTAAATTAAGCCTGACACAACTTACTGGATCACAGATGCTCTACAACCAACTTAAATCAACTATTTTCGCTATTATCTCCCCCAAAAAATTACAAATTGGACAAGAAATATTTTTTTCCGTGGTGTATATAGACTGTATTGATTGTAAAATATTAACTAGTAACCAAATTCAGCCGAGCAATAGTCTGCAGCCTCGAGCAATAATAACAATATTTTACGAAGTAACTAACAGTGGTATTACACTTTAATTTCATTACAACTTTTTCTTGGAAGTCATTTTATTTATTCTCAAGACAATAAAGTAATTAGATACAACTCTCGAAATTGTGTCAAAATGTAAATAGAAAGAATTATGGTGTAAATTATTAGCGCCAATAAAATTATTTCAAATAAATGGTATTAATAATTTTATGTTCTTATGACTTTTATGTAAATGTTTTTTTAAAAATTTTATGATACAATTATTTTACAATTTTATAGACTATATTTAAATGTATTTTAAAATTAATGTTTATATTTATTTATTTTTTAATTAAGTTTAAAATATTAATTATACAAATAATTAAGTTTAAAATATTAATTATACAAATAATTAAGTTTAAAATATTAATTATACAAATAATTAAGTTTACATACCTCATGCTTTCCAACAGTCATGCACAGTATAGTGTGTAAACCTGTGATGTGCTCTAAGTCACTGCTGATGATATTAAATTAACAATTCTACCCTCACAAGTCTCCCCAGTTTATTTTATTTTATTTTTATTTAATGGGACGAAGGACTAGCAGCTTCCCACCTCCCCATGTTCAAAAGCAAATAGACAGCAAAATTTTTTGATAGCATCTCACCCATTCTCTCAAATGCATTCATTTTACATCCCTTCACCACTCTCTTAACCTCTTTTTTTTCTCTCCATATACTCTTCCCTCCTTGCATCACTTCTGCTTTGTAAAAACTTCTCATATGCTAACTTTTTCTCTATTACTACTCTCTTTACATCATACCACCAGTCACTCTTCTTCCCTCCCGCACCCGCTTTCCTGTAACCACAAACTTCTGCTGAACACTCTAACACTACAGTCTCGAATCTACCCCATACCTCTTAAACCTTATTGCTTATACCCCCAATAGCCCATCTTTTTTTCCCCATTTTTATAGAAGGGCCACAGATATATCGGATCACTTTTAAGTTGTAGCTACAGTGAGAGTAAAGGGTAGATGGGATATAAGGAAAATAGAAGCAACAAGTAAGAGAGAGGTGAAGGTTCATAAACTAAAGGAGGAGGCAGTTAGGGTAAGATATAAACAACTATTGGAGGATAGATGCACTACTGAGGGTATAGGCAATGAGGTCGAAGATGTATGGGGTAGGTTTAAGAATGTAGTGTTAGAGTATTCAGTAGAAGGTTGTGGTTACAGGAAAGTGGGTGCGGGAGGGAAGAAGAGCGATTGATGGAATGTAAGAGGGAAAAAGTTAGCATATGAGAGGTTTTTCCAAAGTAGAAGTGATGCAAGGAGGGAGGAGCATCTGGAGAAAAAAAGAGGTTAGGTGAGTGGTGAAGGAATGCAAAAAGCGAGCAAATGAGAGAGTGGGTGAGATGTTATCAATAAATTTTGTCAAAAATAAGGAAAAGTTTTGGAGTGAGATTAATAAGTTGAGGAAGCCTAGAGAACAAATGGAGTTGATAGTTAAAAATAAGAGAGGAGATTTATTAAATGGAAATCTAGAGGTATTAGGAAGATGGAGAGAATATTTTGAGGAATTGCTAAATGTTGATGAAGATAGGGAAGCTGTGATTTCGTGTATAGGGCAAGGAGGAATAACATCTTGTAGGAGTGAGGAACAGCCAGTTGTGAGTGTGGGGGAAATTCGTGAGGCAGTAGGTAAAATGAAAGTGGTAAAGCAGCCGGGATTGATGGGATAAAGATAGAAATCTTAAAAGCAGGTGGGGATATAGTTTTGGAGTGGTTGGTGCTTTTATTTAATAAATGTATGGAAGAGGGTAAGGTACCTAGGGATTGGCAGAGAGCATGCATAGTTCCTTTGTATAAAGCAAAGGGGACAAAAGAGAGTGCAAAAATTATAGGGGGATAAGTCTGTTGAATATACCTGGTAAAGTGTATGATAAAGTAATTATTGAAAGAATTAAGAGTAAGACAAGGAGGCTTTAGGGAAGGTAGGGGGTGTGTAGATCAAGTGTTTACAGGGAAACATATAGGGGAACAGTATTTAGCTAAGGGTAAAGAGGTTTTTTTGGCATTTATGGATTTGGAAAAGGCATATGACTGGGTGGATAGGGGGGCAATGTGGCAGATGTTGCAGGTGTATGGTGTAGGAGGTAGGTTACTGAAAGCAGTGAAGAGTTTTACGAGAATAGTGAGGCTCAGGTTAGAGTATGTAGAAGAGAGGGAGATGTAAGAGAAGTGAATGCTCGGGTGTTGGCAATAGGTGTGGGGTTAAAAGATGAAGAATCTAACAGAAAGTGGTAGTTGTCACAGTTGCTCTTTGCTGATGTCATTGTGCTTTTGGGAGATTCTGAAGAGAAGTTGCAGAGGTTGATGGATGAGTTTGGTAGGGTATGTAAAAGAAGAAAATTAAAAGTGAATATAGGAAAGAGTAAGGTGATGAGGATAAAAGAAAATAAATAACGAAAGATTGGATATCAGATTAAAGGGAGAGAGTATGGAGGAGGTGAATGTATTCAGATATTTAGGAGTGGACGTGTCATCAGTTGGGTCTATGAAAGATGAGGTGAATCACAGAATTGAGAACGGTAAAAAGGTGAGTGGTGCACTTAGGAGTCTGTAGAGACAACGAACTTTGTCTATGGAAGCAAAGAGAGGAATGCATGAGAGTATAGATATACCAACGCTCTTATTTGGGTGTGAAGCTTAGGTGGTGAATGTTGCAACAAGGATAAGGCTGGAGGCAGTGGAGATGTCATGTCTGAGGACAATGTGTGATGTGAATATAATGCAGAGAATTCGTAGTATGGAAATTAGGAGGTGCGGGATTACTAAAATTATTATCCAGAGGGCTGAGAAGGGTTGTTGAGGTGGTTCGGACATGTAGAGAGGATGGAACAAAATAGAATGACTTCGAGAGTGTATAGAACTGTACTGGAGGGAAGGTGGGGCAGGGGTGTGCCTAGGAAAGGTTGGAGGGAGGCGGGTAAGAGGGATTTTGTGTGAGAGGGGCTTGGGCTTCCAGCAAGCATGCGCAAGTGTGTTAGATAGGAGTAAATGGAGGTAAATGGTTTTTAGGACTTGACGTGCTGTTGGAGTGTGAGCAAGGTAACATTTATGAAGGGATTCAGGGAAACTGGCAGGCTGGCTGGACATGAGTCCTGGAGATGGGAAGTACAGTGTCTGCACTCTGAAGGAAGGGTGTTAATGTCGCAGTTTTATAACTGTAGTGTAAGCATGCCTCTGGCAAGACAGTGATGGAGTGAATGATGGTGAAAGATTTTCCTTTTCGGGCCACCCAGCCTTGGTGGGAAACTGCCGATGCGTTCATAATAAAATAATAATATACATATACACAGTATATTCCGGGAATGGATCACAGGCATTTCCATCTCTCATACTGGGAAAACACGACCAAGCAGGAGAAGTGAGGGAGCAGCCTAAGGGAACTCATTCAACCCTTAGAAACTAGGTACAAATAGGAAACATTTGGTTTTGTACCTTTTTTGGCAAGACCCGAATAAATCGACTTACATGCGCTGTTGTTTACCAAGTGGTTAATAGGCAACTAAAACTTAGTTTTTCGAATTATTTCTTAGATTATCTTGATTTAACAACTCTCTGAGATTAATAATACATATAATGTAAAGAAATAGTCTTTGTAGGGCGATGATGATATCGAGAAACTGTCCAGTTTTGGCTCATTGGGTGTGTGTGAGCGATGTGGCAGGGAGAGGATAGTGTGTGAGCGATGTGGCAGGGAGAGGATAGTGTGTGAGCGATGTGGCAGGGAGAGGATAGTGTGTGAGCGATGTGGCAGGGAGAGGATAGTGTGTGAGCGATGTGGCAGGGAGAGGATAGTGTGTGAACGATGCAGCAGGGAGAGGATAGTGTGTGAGCGATGTGGCAGGGAGAGGATAGTGTGTGAACGATGCAGCAGGGAGAGGATAGTGTGTGAACGATGCAGCAGGGAGAGGATAGTGTGTGAGCGATGTGGCAGGGAGAGGATAGTGTGTGAGCGATGCAGCAGGGAGAGGATAGTGTGTGAGCGATGCAGCAGGGAGAGGATAGTGTGTGAGCGATGTGGCAGGGAGAGGATAGTGTGTGAGCGATGCAGCAGGGAGAGGATAGTGTGTGAGCGATGCAGCAGAGAGAGGATAGTGTGTGAGCGATGCAGCAGAGAGAGGATAGTGTGTGAGCGATGCAGCAGAGAGAGGATAGTGTGTGAGCGATGCAGCAGGGAGAGGATAGTGTGTGAGCGATGCAGCAGGGAGAGGATAGTGTGTGAGCGATGTGGCAGGGAGAGGATAGTGTGTGAGCGATGTGGCAGGGAGAGGATAGTGTGTGAGCGATGTGGCAGGGAGAGGATAGTGTGTGAGCGATGCAGCAGAGAGAGGATAGTGTGTGAGCGATGCAGCAGAGAGAGGATAGTGTGTGAGCGATGCAGCAGAGAGAGGATAGTGTGTGAGCGATGCAGCAGAGAGAGGATAGTGTGTGAGCGATGCAGCAGGGAGAGGATAGTGTGTGAGCGATGCAGCAGGGAGAGGATAGTGTGTGAGCGATGCAGCAGAGAGAGGATAGTGTGTGAGCGATGCAGCAGAGAGAGGATAGTGTGTGAGCGATGTGGCAGGGAGAGGATAGTGTGTGAGCGATGCAGCAGGGAGAGGATAGTGTGTGAGCGATGCAGCAGAGAGAGGATAGTGTGTGAGCGATGCAGCAGAGAGAGGATAGTGTGTGAGCGATGCAGCAGAGAGAGGATAGTGTGTGAGCGATGCAGCAGGGAGAGGATAGTGTGTGAGCGATGCAGCAGGGAGAGGATAGTGTGTGAGCGATGTGGCAGGGAGAGGATAGTGTGTGAGCGATGTGGCAGGGAGAGGATAGTGTGTGAGCGATGTGGCAGGGAGAGGATAGTGTGTGAGCGATGCAGCAGAGAGAGGATAGTGTGTGAGCGATGCAGCAGAGAGAGGATAGTGTGTGAGCGATGCAGCAGAGAGAGGATAGTGTGTGAGCGATGCAGCAGAGAGAGGATAGTGTGTGAGCGATGCAGCAGGGAGAGGATAGTGTGTGAGCGATGCAGCAGGGAGAGGATAGTGTGTGAGCGATGCAGCAGAGAGAGGATAGTGTGTGAGCGATGCAGCAGAGAGAGGATAGTGTGTGAGCGATGCAGCAGAGAGAGGATAGTGTGTGAGCGATGCAGCAGAGAGAGGATAGTGTGTGAGCGATGCAGCAGGGAGAGGATAGTGTGTGAGCGATGCAGCAGGGAGAGGATAGTGTGTGAGCGATGCAGCAGAGAGAGGATAGTGTGTGAGCGATGCAGCAGAGAGAGGATAGTGTGTGAGCGATGCAGCAGAGAGAGGATAGTGTGTGAGCGATGCAGCAGAGAGAGGATAGTGTGTGAGCGATGCAGCAGAGAGAGGATAGTGTGTGAGCGATGCAGCAGAGAGAGGATAGTGTGTGAGCGATGCAGCAGGGAGAGGATAGTGTGTGAGCGATGCAGCAGAGAGAGGATAGTGTGTGAGCGATGCAGCAGGGAGAGGATAGTGTGTGAGCGATGCAGCAGAGAGAGGATAGTGTGTGAGCGATGCAGCAGAGAGAGGATAGTGTGTGAGCGATGCGGCAGAGAGAGGATAGTGTGTGAGCGATGCAGCAGGGAGAGGATAGTGTGTGAGCGATGCAGCAGGGAGAGGATAGTGTGTGAGCGATGCGGCAGGGAGAGGATAGTGTGTGAGCGATGCGGCAGGGAGAGGATAGTGTGTGAGCGATGCAGCAGGGAGAGGATAGTGTGTGAGCGATGCGGCAGGGAGAGGATAGTGTGTGAGCGATGCAGCAGGGAGAGGATAGTGTGTGAGCGATGCAGCAGGGAGAGGATAGTGTGTGAGCGATGCGGCAGGGAGAGGATAGTGTGTGAGCGATGCAGCAGGGAGAGGATAGTGTGTGAGCGATGCGGCAGGGTGAGGATAGTGTGTGAGCGATGCGGCAGAGAGAGGATAGTGTGTGAGCGATGCAGCAGGGAGAGGATAGTGTGTGAGCGATGCGGCAGAGAGAGGATAGTGTGTGAGCGATGCAGCAGGGAGAGGATAGTGTGTGAGCGATGCAGCAGGGAGAGGATAGTGTGTGAGCGATGCAGCAGGGAGAGGATAGTGTGTGAGCGATGCGGCAGGGGGAGGATAGTGTGTGAGCGATGCAGCAGGGAGAGGATAGTGTGTGAGCGATGCAGCAGGGAGAGGATAGTGTGTGAGCGATGCGGCAGGGGGAGGATAGTGTGTGAGCGATGCAGCAGAAAGAGGATAGTGTGTGAGCGATGCAGCAGAAAGAGGATAGTGTGTGAGCGATGCAGCAGAGAGAGGATAGTGTGTGAGCGATGCAGCAGAAAGAGGATAGTGTGTGAGCGACGCAGCAGAAAGAGGATAGTGTGAGCGATGCAGCAGAAAGAGGATAGTGTGTGAGCGACGCAGCAGAAAGAGGATAGTGTGTGAGCGATGCAGCAGAGAGAGGATAGTGTGTGAGCGATGCAGCAGGGAGAGGATAGTGTGTGAGCGATGCAGCAGAGAGAGGATAGTGTGTGAGCGATGCAGCAGGGAGAGGATAGTGTGTGAGCGATGCAGCAGAGAGAGGATAGTGTGTGAGCGATGCAGCAGAAAGAGGATAGTGTGTGAGCGATGCAGCAGAAAGAGGATAGTGTGTGAGCGATGCAGCAGAAAGAGGATAGTGTGTGAGCGATGCAGCAGAAAGAGGATAGTGTGTGAGCGATGCAGCAGGGAGAGGATAGTGTGTGAGCGATGCAGCAGGGAGAGGATAGTGTGTGAGCGATGCAGCAGAGAAAGGATAGTGTGTGAGCGATGCAGCAGGGAGAGGATAGTGTGTGAGCGATGCAGCAGAGAGAGGATAGGGTGCGAGCGATGCAGCAGGGAGAGGATAGTGTGTGAGCGATGCAGCAGGGAGAGGATAGTGTGTGAGCGATGCAGCAGAGAGAGGATAGTGTGTGAGCGATGCAGCAGGGAGAGGATAGTGTGTGAGCGATGCAGCAGAGAGAGGATAGTGTGTGAGCGATGCAGCAGAAAGAGGATAGTGTGAGCGATGCAGCAGAAAGAGGATAGTGTGTGAGCGATGCAGCAGAAAGAGGATAGTGTGTGAGCGATGCAGCAGAGAGAGGATAGTGTGTGAGCGATGCAGCAGAAAGAGGATAGTGTGTGAGCGATGCAGCAGGGAGAGGATAGTGTGTGAGCGATGCAGCAGAGAGAGGATAGTGTGTGAGCGATGCAGCAGGGAGAGGATAGTGTGTGAGCGATGCAGCAGAGAGAGGATAGTGTGTGAGCGATGCAGCAGAGAGAGGATAGTGTGTGAGCGATGCAGCAGAGAGAGGATAGTGTGTGAGCGATGCAGCAGTGAGAGGATAGTGTGTGAGCGATGCTGCAGTGTGAGGATAGTGTGTGAGCGATGCAGCAGAGAGAGGATAGGGTGCGAGCGATGCAGCAGGAAGAGGATAGTGTGCGAGCGATGCAGCAGGGAGAGGATAGTGACTGAGCGATGCAGCAGAGAGAGGATAGTGTGTGAGCGATGCAGCAGGGAGAGGATAGTGTGTGAGCGATGCAGCAGAGAGAGGATAGTGTGTGAGCGATGCAGCAGAGAGAGGATAGTGTGTGAGCGATGCAGCAGAGAGAGGATAGTGTGTGAGCGATGCAGCAGGGAGAGGATAGTGTGTGAGCGATGCGGCAGGGTGAGGATAGTGTGTGAGCGATGCAGCAGAGAGAGGATAGGGTGCGAGCGATGCAGCAGAGAGAGGATAGTGTGTGAGCGATGCAGCAGGGAGAGGATAGTGTGTGAGCGATGCAGCAGAGAGAGGATAGTGTGTGAGCGATGCAGCAGGGAGAGGATAGTGTGTGAGCGATGCAGCAGAGAGAGGATAGTGTGTGAGCGATGCAGCAGAGAGAGGATAGTGTGTGAGCGATGCAGCAGAGAGAGGATAGTGTGTGAGCGATGCAGCAGGGAGAGGATAGTGTGTGAGCGATGCGGCAGGGTGAGGATAGTGTGTGAGCGATGCAGCAGAGAGAGGATAGGGTGCGAGCGATGCAGCAGGGAGAGGATAGTGTGTGAGCGATGCAGCAGGGAGAGGATAGTGTGTGAGCGATGCAGCAGGGAGAGGATAGTGTGTGAGCGATGCAGCAGGGAGAGGATAGTGTGTGAGCGATGCAGCAGGGAGAGGATAGTGTGTGAGCGATGCAGCAGAGAGAGGATAGTGTGTGAGCGATGCAGCAGAGAGAGGATAGTGTGTGAGCGATGCAGCAGAGAGAGGATAGGGTGCGAGCGATGCGGCAGGGAGAGGATAGTGTGTGAGTGATGCAGCAGAGAGAGGATAGTGTGTGAGTGATGCAGCAGAGAGAGGATAGGGTGCGAGCGATGCGGCAGGGAGAGGATAGTGTGTGAGTGATGCAGCAGAGAGAGGATAGTGTGTGAGCGATGCAGCAGAGAGAGGATAGAGTGTGAGCGATGCAGCAGAGAGAGGATAGTGTGTGAGTGATGCAGCAGAGAGAGGATAGTGTGTGAGCGATGCAGCAGAGAGAGGATAGTGTGTGAGCGATGCAGCAGGGAGAGGATAGTGTGTGAGCGATGCGGCAGGGAGAGGATAGTGCGTGAGCGATGCGGCAGGGAGAGGATAGTGTGTGAGTGATGCAGCAGAGAGAGGATAGTGTGTGAGCGATGCAGCAGGGAGAGGATAGTGTGTGAGCGATGCGGCAGGGAGAGGATAGTGCGTGAGCGATGCGGCAGGGAGAGGATAGTGTGTGAGCGATGCGGCAGGGAGAGGATAGTTTGTGAGCGATGCGGCAGGGAGAGGATAGTGTGTGAGCGATGCGGCAGGGAGAGGATAGTATGAACGATGCGGCAGGGAGAGGATAGTGTGAGCGATGCAGCAGGGAGAGGATAGTATGAACGATGCAGCAGGGAGAGGATAGTGTGTGAGCGATGCAGCAGGGAGAGGATAGTATGAACGATGCAGCAGGGAGAGGATAGTGTGAGCGATGCAGCAGGGAGAGGATAGTGTGTGAGCGATGCAGCAGGGAGAGGATAGTATGAACGATGCAGCAGGGAGAGGATAATGTGAGCGATGCAGCAGGGAGAGGATAATATGAACGATGCAGCAGGGAGAGGATAGTGTGTGAGCGATGCAGCAGGGAGAGGATAGTATGAACGATGCAGCAGGGAGAGGATAGTGTGAGCGATGCAGCAGGGAGAGGATAGTATGAACGATGCAGCAGGGAGAGGATAATGTGAGCGATGCAGCAGGGAGAGGATAGTATGAACGATGCAGCAGGGAGAGGATAATGTGAGCGATGCAGCAGGGAGAGGATAGTATGAACGATGCAGCAGGGAGAGGATAATGTGAGCGATGCAGCAGGGAGAGGATAATGTGAGCGATGCAGCAGGGAGAGGATAATATGAACGATGCAGCAGGGAGAGGATAGTGTGTGAGCGATGTAGCAGGGAGAGGATAGTATGAACGATGCAGCAGGGAGAGGATATTGTGAGCGATGCAGCAGGGAGAGGATAGTATGAACGATGCAGCAGGGAGAGGATAATGTGAGCGATGCAGCAGGGAGAGGATAGTATGAACGATGCAGCAGGGAGAGGATAATGTGAGCGATGCAGCAGGGAGAGGATAGTATGAACGATGCAGCAGGGAGAGGATAATGTGAGCGATGCAGCAGGGAGAGGATAATGTGAGCGATGCAGCAGGGAGAGGATAATATGAACGATGCAGCAGGGAGAGGATAGTGTGTGAGCGATGCAGCAGGGAGAGGATAGTATGAACGATGCAGCAGGGAGAGGATAGTGTGAGCGATGCAGCAGGGAGAGGATAGTATGAACGATGCAGCAGGGAGAGGATAATGTGAGCGATGCAGCAGGGAGAGGATAGTATGAACGATGCAGCAGGGAGAGGATAGTGTGTGAGCGATGCAGCAGGGAGAGGATAGTGTGAGCGATGCAGCAGGGAGAGGATAATATGAACGATGCAGCAGGGAGAGGATAGTATGAACGCTGCAGCAGGGAGAGGATAGTATGAACGATGCAGCAGGGAGAGGATAGTATGAACGATGCAGCAGGGAGAGGATAGTATGAACGATGCAGCAGGGAGAGGATAGTGCGAGCGATGCAGCAGGGAGAGGATAGTGTGTGAGCGATGCAGCAGAGAGAGGATAGTGTGTGAGCGATGCAGCAGAGAGAGGATAGTGTGTGAGCGATGCAGCAGAGAGAGGATAGTGTGTGAGCGATGCATCAGGGAGAGGATAGTGTGTGAGCGATGCATCAGGGAGAGGATAGTGTGTGAGCGATGCAGCAGGGAGAGGATAGTGTGTGAGCGATGCAGCAGGGAGAGGATAGTGTGTGAGCGATGCAGCAGAGAGAGGATAGTGTGTGAGCGATGCAGCAGAGAGAGGATAGTGTGTGAGCGATGCAGCAGAGAGAGGATAGTGTGTGAGCGATGCAGCAGAGAGAGGATAGTGTGTGAGCGATGCAGCAGAGAGAGGATAGTGTGTGAGCGATGCAGCAGAGAGAGGATAGTGTGTGAGCGATGCAGCAGAGAGAGGATAGTGTGTGAGCGATGCAGCAGAGAGAGGATAGTGTGTGAGCGATGCAGCAGAGAGAGGATAGTGTGTGAGCGATGCGGCAGGGAGAGGATAGTGTGAGCGATGCAGCAGAGAGAGGATAGTGTGTGAGCGATGCAGCAGAGAGAGGATAGTGTGTGAGCGATGCAGCAGAGAGAGGATAGTGTGTGAGCGATGCAGCAGAGAGAGGATAGTGTGTGAGCGATGCAGCAGGGAGAGGATAGTGTGTGAGCGATGCAGCAGGGAGAGGATAGTGTGTGAGCGATGCAGCAGAGAGAGGATAGTGTGTGAGCGATGCAGCAGGGAGAGGATAGTGTGTGAGCGATGCAGCAGAGAGAGGATAGTGTGTGAGCGATGCAGCAGAGAGAGGATAGTGTGTGAGCGATGCAGCAGAGAGAGGATAGTGTGTGAGCGATGCAGCAGAGAGAGGATAGTGTGTGAGCGATGCAGCAGGGAGAGGATAGTGTGTGAGCGATGCAGCAGAGAGAGGATAGGGTGCGAGCGATGCAGCAGAGAGAGGATAGTGTGTGAGCGATGCAGCAGAGAGAGGATAGTGTGTGAGCGATGCAGCAGGGAGAGGATAGTGTGTGAGCGATGCAGCAGAGAGAGGATAGTGTGTGAGCGATGCAGCAGAGAGAGGATAGTGTGTGAGCGATGCAGCAGAGAGAGGATAGTGTGTGAGCGATGCGGCAGGGAGAGGATAGTGTGAGCGATGCAGCAGGGAAAGGATAGTATGAAAGATGCAGCAGGGAGAGGATAGTATGAAAGATGCAGCAGGGAGAGGATAGTATGAACGCTGCAGCAGGGAGAGGATAGTATGAACGATGCAGCAGGGAGAGGATAGTATGAACGATGCAGCAGGGAGAGGATAGTATAAGCGATGCAGCAGGGAGAGGATAGTATAAGCGGTGCAGCAGGGAGAGGATAGTGTGTGAGCGACGTAACAGCGAGAGGATAGTGTGTGAGCGATGTAACAGGGAGAGGATAGTGTGTGAGCGATGTAACAGGGAGAGGATAGTGTGTGAGCGATGTAACAGGGAGAGGATAGTGTTTGAGCGATGTAACAGGGAGAGGATAGTGTGTGAGCGATGTAACAGGGAGAGGATAGTGTGTGAGCGATGTAACAGGGAGAGGATAGTGTGTGAGCGATGTAACAGGGAGAGGATAGTGTGTGAGCGATGTAACAGGGAGAGGATAGTGTTTGAGCGATGTAACAGGGAGAGGATAGTGTTTGAGCGATGTAACAGGGAGAGGATAGTGTGTGAGCGATGTAACAGGGAGAGGATAGTGTGTGAGCGATGTAACAGGGAGAGGATAGTGTGTGAGTGATGTAGCAGGGAGAGGATAGTGTGTGAGCGATGTAGCAGGGAGAGGATAGTGTGTGATCGATGTAGCAGGGAGAGGATAGTGTGTGAGCGATGTAGCAGGGAGAGGATAGTGTGTGATCGATGTAGCAGGGAGAGGATAGTGTGTGAGCGATGTAGCAGGGAGAGGATAGTGTGTGAGCGATGCGGCAGGGAGAGGATAGTGTGTGAGTGATGTAGCAGGGAGAGGATAGTGTGTGAGCGATGTAGCAGGGAGAGGATAGTGTGTGAGCGATGTAGCAGGGAGAGGATAGTGTGTGATCGATGTAGCAGGGAGAGGATAGTGTGAGCGATGCAGCAGGGAGAGGATAGTATGGACGATGCAGCAGGGAGAGGATAGTATGAACGATGCAGCAGGGAGAGGATAGTATGAACGATGCAGCAGGGAGAGGATAGTGCGAGCGATGCAGCAGGGAGAGGATAGTATGAACGATGCAGCAGGGAGAAGATAGTATGGACGATGCAGCAGGGAGAGGATAGTATGAACGATGCAGCAGGGAGAGGATAGTATGGACGATGCAGCAGGGAGAGGATAGTATGAACGATGCAGCAGGGAGAGGATAGTATGGACGATGCAGCAGGGAGAGGATAGTATGAACGATGCAGCAGGGAGAGGATAGTATGGACGATGCAGCAGGGAGAGGATAGTATGAACGATGCAGCAGGGAGAGGATAGTATGGACGATGCAGCAGGGAGAGGATAGTATGGACGATGCAGCAGGGAAAGGATAGTATGAACGATGCAGTAGGGAGAGGATAGTATGAACGATGCAGCAGGGAAAGGATAGTATGAACGATGCAGCAGGGAGAGGATAGTATGGACGATGCAGCAGGGAGAGGATAGTATGGACGATGCAGCAGGGAGAGGATAGTATGAACGATGCAGCAGGGAGAGGATAGTATGGACGATGCAGCAGGGAGAGGATAGTATGAACGATGCAGCAGGGAGAGGATAGTATGGACGATGCAGCAGGGAGAGGATAGTATGAACGATGCAGCAGGGAGAGGGTAGTATGAACGATGCAGCAGGGAGAGGGTAGTATGAACGATGCAGCAGGAAGAGGACCAGTATGAAAAGCTATCAGATAAACATTTAAAGAAGACGTAATAGGTGAAGAGAGAGAGAGGAAGGAAATAATGGTAAAAGATTGGGAGAATCACGAGAAGAATTCGTTCCAGGAAGCGCAAGACGATAATAGCCTGGGTGAGATCAATTCAATAATAAGAATCTTTTTATGATACGCGTAAGGTATCATCTTAGGATACACAGCTCATCCTTTGTCTTTTTTTAGAGTGGAAAACCCAACTGGGGTAAACCAGCGGATGCTAACAAGTGACGTTTAATTATGTAATGAAAACCCGAGAGAGGTGACACTGTTATATTCGAAGGAATAATTAGCCACCGCCACCAGTCCAGTACCATCCTCAGGCGAGACAAGACGTGTAGGCAAGTTACCCAACACTTACTACTGGACACACAACAATGAAGGTTCCGTCCCTCTGCTGCCTCCTGCTTCTCCTCCTCTCAGCCATATTTGTCTCTCCAGCACCACGCAACACACGTCTTTTTCCAAGAGTGGCACCTACCATTATTACCACACCTTGTAAACTGCCATGCTGGAAGCTCGACAGCCAGAGAGGCTGTATCAATACTTGTGTTTCTAGAAATCCCGTCAGAGGATAGGCGCCCCATTCAAACGTCGTCAAAGATGATAGGCGCCACATCCAGACGTCTTCAGAGATGATAGGCGCCACATCCAGACGTCTTCACAGATGATAGGCGCCACATCCAGACGTCTTCACAGATCATAGGCGCCACATCCAGACGTCTTCACAAATGATAGGCGCCACATCCAGACGCCTTCACAGATCATAGGCGCCACATCCAGACGTCTTCACAGATCATAGGCGCCACATCCAGACGTCTTCACAGATGATAGGCGCCACATCAAGCCGTCTTCACAGACGATAGGCGCCACATCAAGACGTCTTCACAGACGATAGGTGCCACATCCAGACGTCTTCACAGACGATAGGTGCCACATCCAGACGTCTTCACAGACGATAGGTGCCACATCCAGACGTCTTCACAGACGATAGGCGCCACATCAAGCCGTCTTCACAGACGATAGGTGCCACATCCAGACGTCTTCACAGATGATAGGCGCCACATCCAGACGTCTTCACAGACGATAGGCGCCACATCAAGACGTCTTCACAGATGATAGGCGCCACATCAAGACGGCTCTGCTGCATCTTCCACTTCTCCACGATGGCAAACACTAATAACTATATTTAATAATGTACCTAACGTCACTATCCACAGTGTAGGTCACCATCCACAGCTGATGTTACTTACATCTGATGTCCCACTCAGAGCTGACAAACTCTCATAATCTAGATGTGTCATCTTGTTCAGGAAAATAGTGTTACTGTGTCCTATCAAGTCTCCGTTCATCACCAATCATACAGGTATCCCTGTGTTCTCATGAATCTCCATCACCAATCTTACAGGTATCCCTGTGTTCTCATGAATCTCCCTCCAACACCAATCATACAGGTATCCCTGTGTTCTCATGTGTCTCCCTCCATCACCAATCATACAGGTATCCCTGTGTTCTCTTAAGCCTCGTTCCATCTCTTACAAGAACATAATGAAGGAGGAACACTGCAGGAGGCCTACTGGCCCATACTAAACAGGTCCTTCTCAATCTCAAACCCTCTAACAAAAATATTTCCCAAACCCATTTTCAATGCTACCCAAGGAATAATTTTTGATTACCCAATTAACTCAAGTTGCATCCTCAGATTCAACTCTTCTCCCTCTTGTATTTAATCGACATTTGAAGGTACTCAAGGTTTTAGCTTCAGTAACCCTACTAGGCAGACTTGGTAGCAAACTATCCTTTCTGCACAAGTACCCTGATAATGTCCTTCTGTAAATAACTTTCAGATACTTAAACTTTTCTAAATTCAACCATATCTTGTTAAATATAAATTATTCTGTAATATTTTTTTGTAATTGAGTTCATATCTTTAGGAACAACTCATTACGATGGTAACCATATCATAAAGCTGTTAATGGTTCATTACCACTGTAACTTGCTTACCTACCATTATACTGGTGTCCACTGTAACTTGTTTACCTACCATTATACTGGTGTCCACTGTAACTTGTTTACCTACCATTATACTGATGTCCACTGTAACTTGTTTACCTACCATTATACTGGTGTCCACTGTAACTTGTTTACCTACCATTATACTGGTGTCCACTGTAACTTGCTTACCTACCATTATACTGGTGTCCACTGTAACTTGTTTACCTACCATTATACTGGTGTCCACTGTAACTTGTTTACCTACCATTATACTGGTGTCCACTGTAACTTGTTTACCTACCATTATACTGGTGTCCACTGTAACTTGTTTACCTACCATTATACTGATGTCCACTGTAACTTGTTTACCTACCATTATACTGGTGTCCACTGTAACTTGTTTACCTACCATTATACTGGTGTCCACTGTAACTTGCTTACCTACCATTATACTGGTGTCCACTGTAACTTGTTTACCTACCATTATACTGGTGTCCACTGTAACTTGTTTACCTACCATTATACTGGTGTCCACTGTAACTTGTTTACCTACCATTATACTGGTGTCCACTGTAACTTGTTTACCTACCATTATACTGGTGTCCACTGTAACTTGTTTACCTACCATTATACTGGTGTCCACTGTAACTTGTTTACCTACCATTATACTGGTGTCCACTGTAACTTGCTTACCTACCATTATACTGGTGTCCACTGTAACTTGTTTACCTACCGTTATACTGGTGTCCACTGTAACTTGTTTACCTACCATTATACTGGTGTCCACTGTAACTTGTTTACCTACCATTATACTGGTGTCCACTGTAACTTGCTTACCTACCATTATACTGGTGTCCACTGTAACTTGCTTACCTACCATTATACTGGTGTCCACTGTAACTTGCTTACCTACCATTATACTGGTGTCCACTGTAACTTGTTTACCTACCATTACACTGGTGTCCACTGTAACTTGTTTACCTACCATTACACTGGTGTCCACTGTAACTTACTTACCTACTATTACACTGGTGTCCACTGTAACTTGTTTACCTACCATTACACTGGTGTCCTCTGTAACTTGTTTACCTACCATTACACTGGTGTCCACTGTAACTTGTTTACCTACCATTACACTGGTGTCCACTGTAACTTGTTTACCTACCATTACATTGGTGTCCACTGTGACTTACCTACCATTACACTGGTGTCCACTGTATCTTACCTACCATTACACTGGTGTCCACTGTAACTTACCTACCATTACACTGGTGTCCACTGTAACTTACCTACCATTACACTGGTGTCCACTGTAACTTACCTACCATTACACTGGTGTCCACTGTAACTTACCTACCATTACATTGGTGTCCAGTTCCTCAACCCATTATGTGTCTCAGTGATCTATTAACTACTGCTCGCAGGATGGGTATGGAGGGTGTATTATAAATATTAAACTAACACTCAAGTCGAAAAAGAAACACAAAATGTATAACAATGGTTATAAATGACCATAATTTTTAAAGGGGTGGACCGGTAAGCCAGCGGAAGGCCTCGGTCATATGACCAAAAGCTCCAAAGGCGGGTCATCATCTGACTAAGACCCGCGTCAGGAAACATTTGTCCTGTTTCCTGACGAACCTTACCTAACCTAACCTAACCTAACCGAACCTAACCTAACCTAACCTAACCTAACCTAACCTAACCTAACCTAGAAACACAAACACAGTATAATGTGATTATTAACTACGCTTCGCCCACACAGTGATTATTAACTACGCTTCGCCCACACAGTGATTATTAACTACGCTTCGCCCACACAGTGATTATTAACTACGCTTCGCCCACACAGTGATTATTAACTACGCTTCGCCCACACAGTGATTATTAACTACGCTTCGCCCACACAGTGATTATTAACTATGCTTCGCCCACACAGTGATTATTAACTATGCTTCGCCCACACAGTGATTATTAACTATGCTTCGCCCACACAGTGATTATTAACTACGCTTCGCCCACACAGTGATTATTAACTACGCTTCGCCCACACAGTGATTATTAACTACGCTTCGCCCACACAGTAATTATTAACTACGCTTCGCCCACACAGTAATTATTAACTACGCTTCGCCCACACAGTGATTATTAACTACGCTTCGGCCACACAGTGATTATTAACTACGCTTCGCCCACACAGTGATTATTAACTACGCTTCGCCCACACAGTAATTATTAACTACGCTTCGCCCACACAGTAATTATTAACTACGCTTCGCCCACACAGTGATTATTAACTACGCTTCGGCCACACAGTGATTATTAACTACGCTTCGCCCACACAGTGATTATTAACTACGCTTGCCCCCACACAGTGATTATTAACTACGCTTCGCCCACACAGTGATTATTAACTACGCTTCGCCCACACAGTGATTATTAACTACGCTTCGGCCACACAGTGATTATTAACTACGCTTCGCCCACACAGTGATTATTAACTACGCTTCGCCCACACAGTGATTATTAACTACGCTTCGCCCACACAGTGATTATTAACTACGCTTCGCCCACACAGTGATTATTAACTACGCTTCGGCCCACACACAGTGATTATTACTACTACGCTTCGCCCACACAGTGATTATTCGCCCAACTACGCTTCGCCCACACAGTGATTATTAACTACGCTTCGCCCACACAGTGATTATTAACTACGCTTCGCCCACACAGTGATTATTAACTACGCTTCGCCCACACAGTGATTATTAACTACGCTTCGCCCACACAGTGAACTTTATCAAGGATCACATAATACTGTGTTTGGGTGTCATAATACTGTGTTTGTGTCAATTTTTTTTTTTTTTTTTTTTTTTTTTTTTTTTTTTTTTTTTTTTTTTTTTTCCATCCTGTCGGTATTTTATAACATTTATCTCTAACACTAAAGTTACATTAACGAAGTTATTATCTGTGTCTCTGCTCGTTAGTTAAAAATGTATCACATGATTTTATAACTTCCATTCACTTGTAACTTTTTAATAATTTCCTGTTTTTCTCAATTTAACTAATTTCTTAAATATTGCAGTATAAATTGTGTTGCCTGTATTGCTCTGGTACTTATACTTAGTAAAACTGTGTTGCCTGTATTGCTCTGGTACTTATACTTAGTATAAGTGTTTTGCCTGTATTGCTCTGGTACTTATACTTAGTAAAACTGTGTTGCTTGTATTGCTCTGGTACTTATACTTAGTAAAACTGTGTTGCCTGTATTGCTCTGGTACTTATACTTAGTAAAACTGTGTTGCTTGAATTGCTCTGGTACTTATACTTAGTAAAACTGTGTTGCCTGTATTGCTCTGGTACTTATACTTAGTAAAACTGTGTTGCTTGTATTGCTCTGGTACTTATACTTAGTAAAACTGTGTTGCCTGTATTGCTCTGGTACTTATACTTAGTAAAACTGTGTTGCCTGTATTGCTCTGGTACTTATACTTAGTAAAACTGTGTTGCCTGTATTGCTCTGGTACTTATACTTAGTAAAACTGTGTTGCCTGTATTGCTCTGGTACTTATACTTAGTAAAACTGTGTTGCCTGTATTGCTCTGGTACTTATACTTAGTAAAACTGTGTTGCCTGTATTGCTCTGGTACTTATACTTAGTAAAACTGTGTTGTAAAACTGTGTTGCTTGTATTGCTCTGGTACTTATACTTAGTAAAACTGTGTTGCCTGTATTGCTCTGGTACTTATACTTAGTAAAACTGTGTTGCTTGTATTGCTCTGGTACTTATACTTAGTAAAACTGTGTTGCTTGTATTGCTCTGGTACTTATACTTAGTAAAACTGTGTTGCTTGTATTGCTCTGGTACTTATACTTAGTAAAACTGTGTTGCCTGTATTGCTCTGGTACTTATACTTAGTAAAACTGTGTTGCTTGTATTGCTCTGGTACTTATACTTAGTAAAACTGTGTTGCCTGTATTGCTCTGGTACTTATGCTTAGTAAAACTGTGTTGCCTGTATTGCTCTGGTACTTATACTTAGTAAAACTGTGTTGCCTGTATTGCTCTGGTACTTATACTTAGTAAAACTGTGTTGCTTGTATTGCTCTGGTACTTATACTTAGTAAAACTGTGTTGCTTGTATTGCTCTGGTACTTATACTTAGTAAAACTGTGTTGCGTGTATTGCTCTGGTACTTATACTTAGTAAAACTGTGTTGCTTGTATTGCTCTGGTACTTATACTTAGTAAAACTGTGTTGCTTGTATTGCTCTGGTACTTATACTTAGTAAAACTGTGTTGCTTGTATTGCTCTGGTACTTATACTTAGTAAAACTGTGTTGCTTGTATTGCTCTGGTACTTATACTTAGTAAAACTGTGTTGCTTGTATTGCTCTGGTACTTATACTTAGTAAAACTGTGTTGCTTGTATTGCTCTGGTACTTATACTTAGTAAAACTGTGTTGCTTGTATTGCTCTGGTACTTATACTTAGTAAAACTGTGTTGCTTGTATTGCTCTGGTACTTATACTTAGTAAAACTGTGTTGCTTGTATTGCTCTGGTACTTATACTTAGTAAAACTGTGTTGCTTGTATTGCTCTGGTACTTATACTTAGTAAAACTGTGTTGCTTGTATTGCTCTGGTATATATACTTAGTAAAACTGTGTTGCCTGTATTGCTCTGGTACTTATACTTAGTAAAACTGTGTTGCCTGTATTGCTCTGGTACTTATACTTAGTAAAACTGTGTTGCTTGTATTGCTCTGGTACTTATACTTAGTAAAACTGTGTTGCTTGTATTGCTCTGGTACTTATACTTAGTAAAACTGTGTTGCTTGTATTGCTCTGGTACTTATACTTAGTAAAACTGTGTTGCCTGTATTGCTCTGGTACTTATACTTAGTAAAACTGTGTTGCTTGTATTGCTCTGGTACTTATACTTAGTAAAACTGTGTTGCTTGTATTGCTCTGGTACTTATACTTAGTAAAACTGTGTTGCCTGTATTGCTCTGGTACTTATACTTAGTAAAATTGTGTTGCTTGTATTGCTCTGGTACTTATACTTAGTAAAACTGTGTTGCTTGTATTGCTCTGGTACTTATACTTAGTAAAATTGTGTTGCTTGTATTGCTCTGGTATATATACTTAGTAAAACTGTGTTGCTTGTATTGCTCTGGTACTTATACTTAGTAAAACTGTGTTGCTTGTATTGCTCTGGTACTTATACTTAGTAAAACTGTGTTGCTTGTATTGCTCTGGTACTTATACTTAGTAAAACTGTGTTGCTTGTATTGCTCTGGTACTTATACTTAGTAAAACTGTGTTGCTTGTATTGCTCTGGTACTTATACTTAGTAAAACTGTGTTGCTTGTATTGCTCTGGTACTTATACTTAGTAAAACTGTGTTGCTTGTATTGCTCTGGTACTTATACTTAGTAAAACTGTGTTGCTTGTATTGCTCTGGTACTTATACTTAGTAAAACTGTATTGCTCTTGTACTTATACTTAGTATAAGTGTGTTGCCTGTATTGCTCTGGTACTTATACTTAGTAAAACTGTGTTGCTTGTATTGCTCTGGTACTTATACTTAGTAAAACTGTGTTGCTTGTATTGCTCTGGTACTTATACTTAGTAAAACTGTGTTGCTTGTATTGCTCTGGTACTTATACTAACTCAGTAAAATACGAACCACCATAAAAGTATTATAGGCCTATTTTTCTTATTTTGTAAGATATTAGTCAC